>NC_048299.1:226348801-226470853 GCF_013100865.1 Trachemys scripta elegans | reverse complement strand
GGGGTGCGCCGGGGCACCCCCCGACCCCGGCTCCCGACCCCGGCTCACTCCCCGACCCCGGCTCCCGGCCCCGCGGGTCCGGCCCGGCCCGGCACCATGCCCCCGGCCCCGGACAAAGAGGCCCCGGCCGAGCCTCCCGATTTTCCCGGACATGCCCGGCTTTTGGGGATTTCCCCCCGGACGGGGATTTGAGCCCCCAAAAGCCGGACATGTCCGGGAAAATCCGGACGTATGGTAACCCTAGTTCTCACAGGCATACACCACAGGTCAGGTCAGTGATATAGAGTAAAGAGGGACCAGCCTAGGATTTCCACCAAGGGATACCAAGCCTCTAGGAGGGAGAGAGAGACATGCATATAGGCCTTTTGTTGTGTTGAAATCTTTTTTCACATGTGTTACACTTTGTTCCTACTGTTAAGACTAAACAGCACTTTTGTATGAGAAAGCTGTCTGGTCACCAGTATTAACCACTGGTTGCAAGCAGGGCCGGCTTTAAGCTGATTCGGCCAATTCCCCAGAATGGGGCCCTGCGCCTAAGAGGGCCCCACAAAGTCCGGGGCTGCCGGCGGAGCAAGGGGAAAAAAAAAAGAAAAAAAAAAAAGCCACGTCCTGCTTCTCCCCCCTCCCTCCAGCACTTGCGCCGCCATACAGCTGATCAGCGCAAGCCTGGCCTGGGAGGGAGGGGTGAGGAGGAGGAATGCAGCATGCTTGGGGAAGACGCGGGGCCAGGGCGGGGATTTGGAGGTGGATCCAATGGGCCAGGGAGGGGGCGGAGTGGGGGTGGGGCCGGGGCGGGGGGGGGGGGCGCGAGACAATTCGCGTCCCAGTGTGGGGCCCCGCATCTGCTAAAGCCGACCCTGGTTGCAACCTGACTTGCAGGTGCTAAATCCAGTTGGACCTGCTTGAGAAATCACTGTTGGTACATCAGGTGCTGGAGCCCCAGGACCTATTCTAAAAAGCATGAGAATTGCAGGATTCCCTCCCAGAGAAGGTAAGGGCATGAGTCTGAACACCAGAGAGGGTGCACTCAGAGACAGGGTGCAGCTGGCTCTGCAGCTGTGACGGTTAAAAAAAATGAATTCTTCACATGTAAGGTGAAGAACTTTTTTGATGGCAAACTTAATTGCTACAGTGGAATTTCAAGAAATTCTAGTGAAAGTGTAACTAGATTCAGGAAACTGAGTTCTAAAAAAGCTCAACCACTCCTAATAACCTTCTGTGAAATTACTCCAAATCACTTTGGTGCAAGTTACTTCTCTGTATTAGATTCCTTGTTTGTTACTGAAAGACTGGTGTTAGAGCCTCTGAAAAGTACGTGTGTGGATTTATTAATAATCTGTAGCTGCCTCTACTTTCTAACGTAAGTAAAATTGATTACACTTCACACCAGAGAGCTTTGTGGGCCTGACTATCCATTGCCTTGTCCATGTGTAGCCATTTACACCTGTGCAAAGTAGATATAAAACATGACCATTTTGGTTTGGTAGCATTATACCCACTTTCCACTCACTGTGCACTGATGTAAATGTCTACCAAAGTACAGAGCAGTAGAGAATCAGGACCTATAAGTTCTCACTTAAAAGAAATCTCTCAAGCCACATTCTCTATATGTAGGGGAAGCAGCATGGCCCAGAGGATAGGGCATTGGACTTGGAGTCTTGAAAGCTGGGTTTTATACTCAGCTCTGCCAGTGACTTGCTGTGTGACCTTGGGTAAGTCACTTTACTTCTGTGTATCCGTTTCCCATCTGTAAAATGGGCATAGTGATACTTTTGCTCTCTTTTGTAAAGAATTCTTGAGATCTATGAATGAAAAGTTTCCCTAATGTGTTTAAGGCTGCTCAGGGACTGGAGGAGGCAGAAAAGGGATAACAGTGATAGACTAAGCATGTGCATAGTTTGTAGAAACAGATGTTGGTATTTCTTAATGACATAAGTAAATTAGGAGATACATCTCTACCCCGATATAACGTGACCCTATATAACACAAATTTGCATATAACGTGGTAAAACAGTGCTCCGGGGGGGTGGGGCCGCGCACTCCGGTGGATCAAAGCAAGTTCGATATAATACGGTTTCACCTATAACGCGGTAAGATTTTTTGGTTCCCAAGGACAGTGTTATATCGAGGTAGAGGTGTAATTGCTTCTGGCTGTACCTGCCTAAATATTGTCAGTTGACAATTTGTCATTTGCAAAAGACAGTCTTAAGGAGGGACCTGAAGGAGGACAGGAGTAGTGGTTTTATGGTTGAGTTTGAGAATGGCATTCTTTGCAGAAGGGTCAGCGTGGGAGAGAGTGCATGGGCGCTTTTGTGAAAATCAGACAAATGAACAATTACTACTGATACCATTGGAGAGTAGAGGGCACCAGCAGTATTGTAAGATCTGATCAGACAATATCATATAAGAATGGAAGGGCTAAATTGTGAAGGTCCCTAAAGGTGCGGAAAGAAAAATTGTATTTGATGAGATGAAGGAAAGGAAGTCAGAGAGATTCAGGGTTAGTGTGGTTAGAGCAATGGGCTAGGAAGATTATTTTAGCGGCAGTGTTTCAATTGAAACTGAGGGGACAAGTTGGCTGTCTTGCAGACCAGAGGAAGTTGGAGTAGTCAAGTCTTCTAATTTTAGAAATACAAATTCTTTTAGTGTTGATGGCTAAGTTCAAATGCTTTTTATACAAGAAACTTGCCTGCCTACTACACAAATCCAAACATTAAAGCAGTTATGGGTGAAACCAGTATTGTTAGCTATTGAAATCTTAATATCAGGAGACAGTGACTTTAATTGGTAAATCTTTGCTATGGAAGGCCTCCCAGGCACTCTTAGACCCAAACATAAAAAAGTAGTTATAGGATGTTTATTGAGGAAACAAATACTTCCAGTCTCTGAACATGAATTGCATCCCCCTCACCCCAATTACTTTAAAATAACTAGCATTTAGCTCCATTTCTTCATAACTATACTCTTTGAGGAAGAGATTTTGTATATCCATTAGATATGATAGTGGATCAGTCCTTAATGGCCATGCTCACTAGGCAAATGGACTTCAAAGCTGGTATAAGATAGCTAATGACTTGGACTAGTTGAAATTTGTAAACAAGAACCCTGTTCCAAGACTTTTCGTTTTGTCCTTGGCATGTAACTCACATTCCCATATAATTTTTCTCTTTCTCCCTAAAAATTCCTTATTTCAAGTTTGTGAAACAAAATACCTATCCAGGGCTTCCCTGATTAGTTACCATATTGGCCCAACAACAAAATATCCTGATTACCAGGCACTAGTAAAGTATTCCACCTTTACTAACCCACAATGGTTTCCAGCTTTCTGAAATGCAAGTGCATTAGATATTAAATGGGAAGCTTTCAAAATCACAATTAAGGCACATGCTATATTCTAGAGCACCTGTTTTTTAAAAGGAAATGACTGAAAAAATTAACACACACTATAAGACACAATCTGAGTTATAACAGCAACATGTATTAAATCATTCAGGAGAAACTGCAGCTGAACTAACACAGTCTGAACAAATAAACTCTCCATAACAGATTCTTCAGCCACTGAACACTTGTCATTTAAATCTAAACAGAAAGGCTATGAATGATTTGACAAAATGAGAAATTGGTAGCATGGTTACTTGGAAAAGATATGTCAGAATTATTCCTGCCATAGAAAAAGATGATTCAGTTATGTACAGTTGAGAAACTATTAACTGCACCTTTCAGTTTAAATCTTGTGTTTATCTGAAATGGTATTTAACTCAGAAATAGTTACATGTTTCTTATGAAAATGCTCTTTCTATAAATTAAATGAAAAATCATGCTTGATAAGCCTATTAGTAAAGAAGATGTCGTGCATATCATTAGAAATCAATTCCAGTGTGGGTAAACATCAAGCCAAATTGTTTCTTAATAAGCACACCTACATAATAAGTAATCCATTGAACATTTTGAGCAAAGGTTCTGCAAACTGGTCAATCATGCTTTCACCCAAAATAGATGATCTAACTCAAATGAAGGTAATATTACAGTCCTTGCCAAGCCTAATAAAAGTTCTTTGGAGGGTGCCCTTTACAGCCAATAGTACTTCTGAATTCAGATCTTAAAATATTATCTAAATTACTAGCTAAATAAACTGGAACGGATAATTTGTTTTCAGTGCATTATAAAATTAATCAGGATTTATACCATATTGTTCTACATCAGGTAATCTCACAAGATTATTTCACATATTTTATGTACAATCCAATTTCAAAGAACAGGAGTAATCTATTCTTGGTAGACCTGGAAAACGCTTTTGATTCTTTAGAATGGCACTACTTATTTTCAGTTCTTAAAGTCATGAACTTTGGAACACCTTTATATACTAGGTGAAAGTAAATGCCTAACAAGGTAGTGCACTAGGAACCAATCTTTTTTTCCCCCTCCTGTTTCTTTTACCAAAAAAAAAACCAGTACTCACCAGAGCTGTCTTCTGTTGACCTCACTTCAGACAGCTGCTGTAGAGCCATTAGCTTTGCATTTTATGCATTATAAAGAAAGGAATCAAGGTTAAAATGTGGCCAACTGCATATTTTCATATGTTGACAATGTTTTGATTTAGTCATCAAACCCAGAGATTACAAATGCCTCAAACTGCATTAACTTTTGAAGAGATTTAGTGCTAGATGTTAGGGAGTAGAGATGCAGAGGATACAATTTACTTATGTATGGATATCCAAAGTATTCACCATGTGGATGGGGCCATGGAAATGGCTGAAGAGGGGATCTCTGTTCACATGGAAGGGATCCTCCACTCATTGATCCTACGGACAGAATGATTTCCACCAAGATGTTCAGTAGAGAATTATTGTACAACAGCATTCATTATCATTAATTGGGATAAACCTGTGAAAACAGACCTCTCTGGATCTTCTAGCATGATCCCCAAATGATAATTTACAAAAGAGGAATGTAGACAGAAATATCATGAGATATCAAGAGCCGGGTTTTATTACATTTGAGAGCTTCAACAATTTCTCTCATCTGCTTGTACCATCTTACCAACAATCAGCTGGAAACGTGGTGATAAAAGCTTCTGGTAGGGTAAGCAACCTTTATAGAGGTCTCAGGGGCAGTTGCAAAAAATGAAGGCTCTGGCAGCGAGGATGCAGTGGAGTCAGGAGCAGGTGGGAGCAAAAGGCCCCCAACTCCTCCACCTGGAAGTTTCTGTCTTTCTGTGTAATTTTATGAGGTTGACTGAGTTCTGGGTGTGGAACTGCACCTTCGTTCTACAGAGCTGCAAACTTCACACTCGGCTGAATGTTTGGGGAAAATGGCATGAGGAATTCCCCATGAAATAACAAGCTTTGATCTTCAGTAGGACTGCTGATGTGGGTAAGACGGTCAAAAAAGTGGCCTTATGGATCTGATTCAGCAAGGTAAGTACGTGCATAGCTTCAAGTGTATGAGCGATCCCACTGATGTCAGTGATACTACTCGCATGCTTAAAGTTATGCACCTACTTTGAGACCTTTATTAGAATGATCAGAAAGCGTCCACTGGTTCCATATTTCCTTTTTTTCTCATTTATTGAAAGATATTATACTGAACAAATATCAGACCAAATTCATAATGCACTTTTATAAGGCATATAACAATCCATTGTAAATGGAACATCCACTATGTAATAAAGGACACTCCAAATGAAGAATTCCTTGTAAGAGATACTCATAATGGAGGAAAGTGAAAGAATTTTACTTAATTTAGGACTCCCTTATACTGTACATCTCCCAAGAGCTACACCTACTTCACTGGTCCAACTTCCTGCTTTTTTGACTCAAGTAAAATGTTTTTGCTTAAACTGGATGCTGTTGTGACAGAAGTGGCAATTTCCTGCAATATCTTCAGGAAATTTTACTGTAGTAAGTTTATGTACGATTGTGGGCCAGGGATTGTATGTAATTCCACAGGGGAGGGTGATCGCACCTCCTCCAGAACTAAGAACAGTGCAGGGTGATGAGGACAATTCATTCAGGTTATACTACCTTCAGAGAAGGATGACGCCACCTGAAGACGTTCACATATACTAATTCAAACTGGATTCTCCAGAGACCAACAGACAAAGAAATTACTCTTGGATAAATAGCCCAAGTTTACACTAACACGGGGCTTCTGTCTGGTCCAGCAAATGGACAGAACCTTCTGTCCAACCAAGAGGTAGGGTGGGGAGACCAGCTAATCCTTGTGGAAGATTAGAAGGATTGACACTGATTAGAACCCTTGTTGGAGTTGGGGGTGATCTCTGGTAAACCTCTTTTATTGTTTTTGCTGTGTTTTCTCTGTAATGTTTTTATCAAAAGAATAAATGTGCTTGCTTAGAAAGAGCTGTGTGGTAACTTACAATTGTTGGCAATTATGTTCATAGACTTCAAAAAGAAAGCAAAGTGCAGATGCTAGCCTGTTTAAGCTATCTGGCTTGCTGGGAATATCACAGTTTAGGCAGGGACTATGCAGCCTGGAGAAACCCCTGCTCAGGCAGGAGAGAGACCCATGTCCCTCCACAAGAGAGGTGATAGTTGAGAAGCCAGGAGCCTAGAATTAGTGTCTGTCACAGGGCACTCCCTCTGCTATGTGGTGTGCCACATTGCATTATCTCATTCCGTCACTTCATAAACCCAATTCCATCATGGTCATAAGCATGCCCAGGCTGTTTTTCCTTAACCACATATACCATTTATTCCACAGTTCTTTGGCAAACAGAACAAGACACAGGCATATTGCAATAGGAGCTTTCCACACAGTGTATCTCTTTTACATAGTTTTCCCTCTGGACCCTCCCCTTCCTGTTCCTCCTACTTATATCCTCCCAATTACTGCCAGTTGTATCAATAGTGTGGTAATTACAACCCAAGTGCTCATGGTCCCACAATAGAAGTGATTAACTGCTTCCCTCAGAGCCTGCAGCTTTTTTTGTGCTGGAACAACATCAGTGATCAGGGTGCTGCTGCTAGCACTCTGTCACAGTGTCCTCAAGGGACGATGGAGGGGAATATGGGTGCTGTTGCCCTAAACTGTGACAGTTTTTACTTACTAGTTACATTAAATAGTATTTTTCATTGATCAGGAATGGGGACCCCGTTGTACTAGGAGTTGTAAAATCACAAAGAAAGGCATGGTCCGTTCTCCATAGAGCTTACAATCTAAGAGGTTAACAGTAGTAATGGTATAAACAAATTCTTATCTGGTGATAAATCAACCAGGATAATTTCATATGATTCAAGTTATATCTAGGTATTTGGCGCCTGGTTGTCTTTCCTTCATTGAAAATTGTGAGCAAGTTCACTGGAATCATTATCAGTGAGAGGAAAATCAGTTCCTTAAAACGATGAGCAGCTTTGGATAATGACAGTTTTGAAGCGCTATTGTAACAAGTATTTGAATTGTGTGAATTTTAAAGTAAACAATATGTTATGGGTTTGTTACAGTTTAATGTATACATTTATTTTATTTTAAAATGATTACAAATTAATTATATGGATCTGGGAACCCAATTTTATGTGGTTATGAATAGGGGGAATCTTTCAGCTGTTATCTGTTTGCATCTTTCATTCAAATTGTTTTATTATACTTCTTGCACAATTTATAATTTGCCAGAGCTTGAAATGTGTACTCAACATATACTATCCTGAGAGCTAATCAAGAGAGAAGAAATCTGCCCTCCCTCCTCAAGTCATACCACTTGTAATTTAAAGGAGTGGAATGTTTGGTACTGTTACCGTTAAATAAAGTTGACTAATGAACAGTACACAATCAACTTTTCCTCTATTTTTTGAGGGTTGTTTTGGTTGGAAATTCAATTGACCATAACTGTAAGCTAACTAAATTTTCATGATGGTGCGGATATATGTATATAAAGTATGTATTTTGATTGCATTCTTCTTTCCTATTCTTTGAACATTGTTGTTTTAGGCTCTGAACCGGCAAAGACTTACATGTGTGCTTAACCTTGTGCACTGAAAGTAATATGGTTTAAGTCAATGGGACAGCTCACAATGGATATGAATATAAGCATGTGCTTACAACTTTGAAGGACTGGGCTTTTGTCTGTAAGCTCTTTGGGGCAGGCACTGTGTGTGTGTGAGCAGTGCCTAGTGCATTGTGTGTGCTACCAGGACAGAAATTAATAATAAAAATAGTGTATAAATTTGCTCACTCCATTAGAGGAGAATAAACTAACAAAATTTAAAAGTACCTACAGATTTAATCAGCAGATATTCTTGTTGAAGGCTGATGACCTTTTCTTCATTAGTATGAATTTACCTTCAAGGCAAACATTTTTCAATCAGTGCTAATTTGCATATAATTTATCAAGAGAGAAGGAGAGCAAAATAATTTTATTTAAAGATTTCCCTCTGTTTTAAGTGTCATTAGCAGTTCTGACTAATCAGATTTTTACAATCTCATCAGGCGCTTTTAGAAAATCTCTGTGAACTCATCTGGAGGATGCATTTATTCCTAAGTGTCCTGTATTGCATTACAGCACAGTAACGAGTCACCGACTGCTACAGATGTTTATGTGAAATGCAATTAACACTCTGCCAATTTAGTTTTTATAGGAACGCAATCAATTTTTATTCATTTTAAAACCAGAATGCCTTCTTTTATTGTGTGCTGCCTCTCTGCTGATTATATAGCTAAACAAATTATTCTTCTGTTTGTAGTAAATGGCAGTGTTTAGGCAGTAGAGTGGCACATTATAAACGGAGCACACATAAAGCAGATATTAAATATTGGTTTATGACAGTACATGCAAGAAATGTTCCTTCTAAAGGCTAATTCTAAAAATAAATTTTAGTTTTGTTTATTTAAAAAAGCACTTAAAATATTTTTTGGCAGTTGGATTGCACAATTTGTAGATTGATCTTTTTGGAGGGAGGAGAATTATGATGTTTCTAGATGTTTATAAAAGGCCTGTTCCTATAAGGTGCTGAGTATCTTTAATTCCCATTGCCCTTTTGGGGAGTTAAGGATACTCAGCCCTTACAGAATCTTTCCTAAAAGTTGTATATTGTGCCACTTCAATTAACGAATCAAACTTATTATCTAATTGCAATGAAAAGTACTAAATTATTATAAATAATAGTCTCTAAGTTGAGAGAGATCCAGAGGAGTCAGTATACTCAACAAATAATGAGCTTTATTCTTCAGTGATATGCAAGGGCTGCAAAGGCTCATACGGACTAAAGATGGATTGAATATAGACTCATCATTGAACTCTCAGCTTGTCTACTGATGATATTGCTGGGGTGTTAGGCATTCGAGATCAGATAGGCATTGTGTGTGCAGGGGGAAGTGCAGAGCCAAAAAGAGTGTGGGCAAACTGGAAGGGGGTTTAAGACTCTTTTGCATAGAATACACTTCGCTGCAGTGGCCATCTGTGCTAGGAAAAGGCAGTTAACACTCCCATCTTAATATAGGTTCCCAGCTAACCTTAAATGGGGACAGATGTGTGCCATGTACCATTATGCAAAAGGGATTGCTATGTGTTAGGGTTTCTTCTGTTTTGGAAGCATGCATGCACTGCTTCCTACATTTCCTGGCCTGTTTTTTCTCCTCTTGACTGCCTTTTTGGTCCACATGTAGCCCAAGAATCTATAAAGCAATAGTATCGGAAGGGTAGCCGTGTTAGTCTGGATCTGTAAAAAGCAACAGAGAGTCCTGTGGCACCTTTAAGACGAACAGATGTATTGGAGCCTAAGCTTTCATGGGTGAATACCCACTTTGTCAGGCACATGTAATGGAAATTTCCAGAGGCAGGTATAAATATGCAGGCAAGAATCAGTCTGGAGATAATGAGGATAGTTCAATCAGGGAGGGTGAGGTCCTCTGCTAGCAGTTGAGGTGTGAACACCAAGGGAGGAGAAACTGCTTTTGTAGTTGGCTAGCCATTCACAGTCTTTGTTTAATCCTGATCTGATGGTGTCAAATTTGCAAATGAACTGAAGCTCAGCCATTTCTCTTTGGAATCTGGTCCTGAAGTTTTTTTGCTGTAAGATAGCTACCTTTACATCTGCTATTGTGTGGCCAGGGAGGTTGAAGTGTTCTCCTACAGGTTTTTGTATATTGCCATTCCTGATATCTGACTTGTGTCCATTTATTCTTTTACGTAGTGACTGTCCAGCAGAGGGGCATTGCTGGCACATGATGGCATATATAACATTGGTTACTGCCCACTTGCAGCTCCTTGCCAAGATTCCCCATCTTCTGGCTCCTCATCTATTTATCTCTCTGCCTCACCACCCATGTTCCCTATTCCCACCGACTCCCAGACTTAATCTGCCCTCCTTTATTTCTGAGTTCCTTATCCAATCTGTCCCTTGTCCCAGTCTTTTTGAATTACCTTTTTCCCCATTCTCCTCCCCCCAACTCGTCATCTGATCTGTCTTCTTGCTCCACTGATTTTGAGTCCTAGCCTGCTCCCCCACAAGCCTCAACTGATCTAATTGCACTCAATAATGTATTTTCCCTTGCTGCCATCTCAGAAATGGCCAAAAAGTTGAACCCGAGGTAGAAACCCAGCATAGAACATTTCAGTCTGAATAGTTAAAGTTTGGGGAAATTATAAGCAATTGAAAACTGTGTCTTATAATGGGAAATGTTGGGCAATCTTAATTGGCGATGCTACCAGCCCCATCTATAATCTGATTCAGTTCTTTTGCTAACTGTTCTGCTATATTTTTTTTAAAAGATCTGGTTTGAAAAATAACATGCAGTACCAAAGATTTTTCATTATAGACCTGTTTCACCATTTCTTTGACAAATCTTTGCTCAACCTGTTTTGTGATGAGCAGTTCCTTTTTGGATCACTTAACTTTGGGCCTAAGCATGGCTGTGTTTTGGTTTGTTTTTCTTCTTCCAAGTACCATAGCATTGATCTGTTTGGTTACTGTGTGATCATAACTCCTTGAAATACTAATGGAAGTTTTATATGCAGGCCTCAGTGCAAGATTACGTTCCTAAAAGAAGAAACAGAATGAAAAGTGAGATTAGGCTGAGAAAAAAGAGTAATGATAGCTAGGAAATGAGAGTACTGCCAAGGAAGGAAGGAACTGATATGGACCTAGTTTTCTTCATCTTTAAAACTTTCATGTAGGATGTGTATTTGAGTCTTCTGGGCTCCACCAGCCAAGGGACCAGGAGCTGCGATGCCATCTGTGCCAGAATCTGAGGCTTCCATGACACAGTACTTCTTCCAAGCTTCAAGGCCAACTGCCAGAATCCTTCTTGCCGCAAGACTCTTACCAGTTCATTAAGATGAAATGTAGCCACATACGGAACATCAGAACAACCTACGTTCACCTATGGAACAATTCATATGTTCAATTGAACTAAAAATGTGAATAAAGGAAAAAATGTGAGAAATTCTACCCGGCCACCATCCTCTTGTTCACCATGGCTCTTCCCCACCCTCTCGCTATGTCTGCTGTGCTCAAATTGTTTTCAGTCTACCTTGACAGTTATAAGCCCTTGAGAGCAGGGACTTTCTTGATATTTGCCTATAAAACACAATGTATATTCATGGTACTGTGCAAATAATTGGTTATAATGTTGGCTTATTTAGGGCTTCGTTCTGCAAGGCGCTGAACATTTGGCTCTCATCAAGCCAAGCACTTAAGCATGTGCTCAGGGCTGTCCTTACTCATACACAAAGTACGCAGCTGCGTAGGGCACCAAATTTCCTGGTGCCCTGCGCAGCTGCGTGCTGCTCCAGCCCCTGCTTTGCCTCTTCCCCAGGGCCCCCACCCTGCTCCACCCCCACCCCCGCCCCAGTCCCGCCTCTTCCAGCCCCTGCTCTGCCCCAGCCCTGCACCCAGTCTCCTGAGCTCTGCAGCATGGCCAGGCCTGCACTCACCAGTGGCGGGAAGTACGGACCCGGCCCCAGCCACGCCGCCGGTGAGTGCTGGAGGGTGGTTTCCCCTTGCCGCCACGCCAGCCCCGCCCCCTTGCTCCCACAGAGGCCTGCCCCCCCGTGGGGGGGGCAGCGTAGGGCCCCAGAATAGCTAGGGACGGCCCTGCATATGCTTAATTTTAAGCACAATGAAACATAAAGCTGAGCATGTGTTTAAATGTGTGGCTGGATTAGAGTCCAAATGCTCAGCACCTTGCAGCTCTTAATCTTTAATTTTCCTTTTGAACCACGATTAATATCTGAATTACACAGATATTTTTGTGTAATTAAAAAACTACTGAATTTTCCCTCACAAATCTAGCCATAAACCATTACATAGTTTTATGTATTTACAGAAAAGAAAAGTTGAAGTTCACTTATTTGTTCTTGGTAAAATACATTCCCTTCCTAATAACTTCACGAAGTGTTGCAATTCAGATTTAAAGAGAACATTTGTAAAGTTTAATGAAAAACAATTTTAAGTCTGACACCTAAAGACAAATCATGTATTCAGATTTATTCTGTAGAGATTTTGTTTTTCTTATTCAACTATTTTTTCCTGATCTAGCTTGCTGTGGAAAGTTAACCAAATACAGCCACCAAAGGTGCTAATACTAATTATTCACAACCAAGCTCAGAGTTTTCCTAGGCCTCCCTGCAGACAGCATTAAGGCCTCTTGTTTCACTTCTAAAAATTTATTAGTATTCAAGTTCAGTGAAGCCTTGATGAATAATTGCAGAAAATAAACACCCATAGGAAGTATGGAAAAGGTGAACTGTAGGAATTGTTCTGACGCTTTGCCTAGAAATTAGATGAGATACATATTTGACTTTCTTTCCTGTTTCTGCTGGCATTTTTCAAAGGAAATGCTAAAATGACTGTGATGTTTTAAAGTAGTATTAGAAAGATAAACCATTGTGAAACGGGGGGTGAGGGGGAAAGGCTGAGGGGGAGAGAAAAAAAAATCCAAAAATGACCAGTTAGGATACTTTAATGAATGGTTGAATGCACCTCAAAATGAAAAACAGATGTTCTGTGTTAACTTTAATAGCAAGCCTTCTATTCAGATTGAGGTAACTGGACCATCTACTTGGATAGAGGACAGGAACAATATAGATCTTGTGCAAGAAGAATTTATACATGTTATATGTTCCATAGATAGTATTGTACTGGTATGTTTCCACACTTTTTTTTTGTTATTAGCTTTAAGGCATATTTAGCATGAGCACTGAAAATAGATAACCTTGTTGTACCATAAATGTTGCTTTGAACAGGGCTTTTAGCAGGTATTTAAGAGGACTCTGCTTTTATATGAAATATAATTTGCATGATATACATACAATTTTTTTGTAGTCAGACCTTTCAGTGGACCAAAAAAACAAATACAATATATAATTATACAATATACAAATAAAAGGAAATTGGGAGTTTATCGAAGAGCTTTAGTGTGGTGCAGTATATATTTTGATTTGGTATTTGGATAATGCATTCTTTTAAGAGTTCTGTTCCTCTTGTCATTCATTTGAGTTGGGCAGCATAGATGTAGTAGATTGGGTATGGAATGGAAAACAATTAACTCTTGATTTGTAATCCTGAATCTCCGAATGACTCGGTCTTATTTTCTTCATCTGTAAAATGGGCATGATAATGCAATTGATACATACCTGCCTCATGGAGATGATGTAAGGATTATGAAATTCAATAAATACTAATGCAGAGTACTACACTTAGGAAGGAAAAATCAAATCCCCAACTACAAAATGGGTAATAACTTGCTACATGATAGTACTGCAGAAAAGGATTTGGCCATTATTGTGGATCACAAATTGAGCAGGAGCCAACAGTGTGATGCAGTTATAAAAAAGACCAGTATTCTGGGGTGTTGTACATGAGATATAGGATCTAACTGTCCCACTCTACTCGGCGCTGTTCGAGCCTCAGATTGAATATTAGATCCAGTTCCGATTGCCACACTTTAGGTGAGATGTGGACAAATTGAGAAAGTCTAGAGGAGAGAAACAAAAATGATAAAAGGTTTTGAAAACCTGACCTATGAGGAAAGGCTAAAAAAAAGGGCTTGTTTAGTCTTAAGAAAAGAAAACTGGGGAGACCTGATAAGTCTTCAAATATGTTAAGGGCTGTTTATATAATGATCAATTGTTCTCCATGTCCACTAAAAGTAGAACAAGAAGTAATGGGCTTCATCTGCTCAAGGGAGATTTAGATTAGATATTTGGAAGCTATAAGAGTAGTTAAGCACTGGAATTAGCTTCCAAGGGAGGTTGCAGAATCCCCATTATTGGAGGCTTTTAAGAACAGGTTGGATAAACATCTCTCGGGGATGGGCTAGAATCATAGAATATCAGGGTTGGAAGGGATCATCTCAGGAGGTAATCTAGTCCAACCTCCTGCTCAAAGCAGGACCAATTCCCAACTAAATCATCCCAGCCAGGACTTTGCCAAGCCTGACCTTAAAAACCTCTAAGGAAGGAGATTCCACCACCTCCCTAGGTAACCCATTCTAGTGCTTCACCACCCTCCTAGTGAAAAAGTTTTTCCTAATATCCAACCTAAACCTCCCCAAATGCAACTTGAGACCATTACTCCTTGTTCTGTCATCAGGTACCACTGAGAACAGTCTAGATCCATCCTCTTTGGAACCCCCTTTCAGGTAGTTGAAAGCAGCTATCAAATTCCCCCTCATTCTTCTCTTCTGCAGACTAAAGAATCCCAGTTCCCTCAGCCTCTCCTCATAAGTCACGTGCTCCAGCCCCCTAATCATTTTTGTTGCCCTCCGTTGGACTCTTTCCAATTTTTCCACATCCTTCTTGTAGTGTTGGGCCCAAAACTGGACACAGTACTCCAGATGAGGCCTCACCAATGTCGAATAGAGAGGAATGATCACATCCCTCAATCTGCTGGCAATGTCCCTACTTATACAGCCCAAAATGCCGTTAGTCTTCTTGGGAACAAGGGCACACTGTTGACTCATATCCAGCTTCTCGTCCACTGTAACCCCTAGGTCCTTTTCTGCAGAACTGCTTCCTAGCCATTCGGTCCCTAGTCTGTAACAGTGCATGGGATTCTTCCGTCCTAAGTGCAGGACTCTGCACTTGTCCTTGTTGAACCTCATCAGGTTTCTTTTGGGCCAATCCTCTAATTTGTCTAGGTCCTTCTGTGTCCTATCCCTACCCTCTAGTGTATCTACCACGCCTTCCAGTTTAGTGTCATCTGCAAACTTGCTGAGAGTGCAGTCCACGCCATCCTCCAGATCATTAATGAAGATATTGAACAAAACCTGCCCCAGGACCGACCCATGGAGCACTCCACTTGAAACCGGCTGCCAACTAGACATGGAGCCGTTGATCACTACCCGTTGAACCCGATGATCTAGCCAGCTTTCTATCCACCTTATAGTCCATTCATCCAGCCCATACTTCTTTAACTTGGTGGCAAGAATACTGTGGGAGACTGTATCAAAAGCTTTGCTAAAGTCAAGGAATAACACATCCACTGCTTTCCCCTCATCCACAGAGTCAGTTATCTCATCATAGAAGGCAATTAGGTTAGTCAGGCATGACTTCCCCTTGGTGAATCCATGCTGACTGTTCCTGATCACTTTCCTCTCCTCTAAGTGCTTCAGAATTGATTCCTTGAGGACCTGCTCCATGAGTTTTCCAGGGACTGAGGTGAGGCTGACTGGCCTGTAGATCCCCAGATCCTCCTTCTTCTCTTTTTTAAAGATGGACACTACATTAGCCTTTTTCCTGTCATCCGGGACCTCCCCCGATTGCCATGAGTTTTCAAAGATAATGGCCAATGGCTCTGCAATCTCATCCGCCAACTCCTTTAGCACCCTCAGATGCAACGCATCCGGCCCCATGGACTTGTGCTCGTCCAGTTTTTCTAAATAGTCCCGAACCACTTCTTTCTCCACAGAGGGCTGGTCACCTTCTCCCCATACTGTGCTGCCCAGTCCAGCAGTCTGGGAGCTGACCTTGTTCGTGAAGACAGAGGCAAAAAAATCATTGAGTACATTAGCTTTTTCCACATCCTCTGTTACTAGGTTGCCTCCCTCATTCAGTAAGGGGCCCACATTTTCCTTGACTTTCTTCTTGTTGCTAACATACCTGAAGAAACCCTTCTTGTTACTCTTAACATCTCTTGCTAGCTGCAACTCCAAGTGTGATTTGGCCTTCCTGATTTCACTCCTGCATGCCTGAGCAATATTTTTATACTCCTCCCTGGTCATTTGTCCAATCTTCCACTTCTTGTAAGCTTCTTTTTTGCGTTTAAGGTCAGCAAGGATTTCACTGTTAAGCCAAGCTGGTCACCTGCCATATTTACTGTTCTTTCTACATATTGGGATGTTTTTTTCCTGCAACCTCAATAAGGATTCTTTAAAATACAGCCAGTTCTCCTGGACTCCTTTCCCTCTCATGTTATTCTCCCAGGGGATCCTGCCCATCAGTTCCCTGAGGGAGTCAAAGTCTGCTTTTCTGAAGTCCGGGGTCCGTATTCTGCTGCTCTCCTGTCTTCCTTGTGTCGGGATCCTGAACTCGACCATCTCATGGTCGCTGTCTCCCAGGTTCCCATCCACTTTTGCTTCCCCTACTAATTCTTCCCGGTTTGTGAGCAGCAGGTCTAGAAGAGCTCTGCCCCTAGTTGGTTCCTCCAGCACTTGCACCAGGAAATTGTCCTCTACACTTTCCAAAAACTTCCTGGATTGTCTGTGGTCCTGCCTCGGTGCAGGGGTCTTGACTAGATGACTGCTTGATTTCCATTTTAGCCCTATATTTCTGAGAGTCTAAGTTTAATGAATTAAAGTTTGAATAGCTTATGTATAAAGTGCTGTACATTTTTAGAGCACATATGTTCACATGCAAATAAAGGTACCGATTCACTGCTATGTGACTTTAGTTTTACAACGGTGTTGCACTGGTATAAAGCTGGAGTATTCCAGTGTTGAATCAAGCCTTTAGACTGCAGGGATAAGGATTTAATCAGGGTAGTTAAGATTTTAGATTGAAAATCTGTCTCTAACTCATAGTTATCTGTTTAGCCACATTGGGCTGGATACTGCAGTCCATGAGTTCTCTTTTCACCATCTGTGCAGTGCAAAGTGAACTTAATTTGGTTGGACCTTTGGTTTGCAGAATCTCTGGTGTGTAGGGGAAATTTCTGAAGACTTATAGCTGGTGGAGGCAGCATAGCTATTTCCTACGTCAGCTGTTCCATCTTTCCCAGCATAAGAGCGAGGCATAGGTGCTGACTCCGTGGGTGCACTGGGGCTGGAGCACCCATGGAAAAAAAATAGTGGGTGCTCAGCACCTACTGGTGGGCCCCGCTGATCAGCTTCTCCCCCTGGCCCCCAGCACCTCCTGCCCACTGGTGGGCCCCACCGATCAGCTCCTCTCTCTCCCTCCCTCCCAGTGCCTCCCACCCACCATGGATCATCTGTTCAGCGGCAGGCAGGAGGTACTGGGAGGAGGGGGTGGGAAGAGGCGGGGTAGGGGCAGAAAGAGGTGAGATGGCGGAGGTGGTTTGAGGGAAGGGGTGGAGTGGGGGGTCGAGCAACCCCGGAGAAATGAGAAAGTCAGCGCCTGTGGAGGGAAGTGTAGGGAAAGGAAAACTCACAAAGAACTGTTCCAGTTTATCTTGTCAATAATCCTCAAAGTAAGCCATCCCCACGTAGACGGTGACATGAAGCATGATGTGATGTTAACATAGTCCTTACATTGTATTAGTAGATCTTTTTGTTTGAACTAATTCAGCCTTTCTGTCTCCTTTTTGTCTCTTTTCTGTCAACGTTCATTGTTACAGGTTCCCGTAACATTTTGTGAACCTTCATCCACATTCCAACAGTTGAGATCACAATAGGGATAGACCTACTAGACCCCTGTTGTTACAATTCTTTAGGAAAGCCTCAGTGTTACAGAATTGCTATTAGTTGCCTTAGTTAATTTCTAAACAAAAATGAGTTATGCTCTGTTATTCTGACTGGATTAGGACATTGTAACAAAATGTAAGATGCACCTTGAGCCTCTTTACTTTTGACCCAAAAGTAGTTGCAGACCTTAATCAAGCACTCCCTCTTCCCCCCTCCCTTTTTTTTAGATGGTCCAAAAAATGGTTGTGATATGTCTGGAGTTACTCATTAAAACCTGTCACTTACAAATTCAAGGGTGCAGAAATAATTGGTTCTGCTTTGTGAATTCAGAATTAGGGCTTTGCAGACTGCTCGGTTTCAGGTGAGCTCTGGGGAGTCTGTGCAGAGTGTATTCTGTGGTGTTCACCAACAGCCAGTTCATAAAAGTTCCTTCAGCTACCTTACCTATTTGCCCAGCCCTCTGTAGGTTTGGTGCCTTCAGAAGAAAACCAGTGGCCTGCTCCTGGGCTGCTTCTTCCTGAGCCTCGGTCCTCTCACCTGGCCCCTGACACCATCACAAAGATCTCATGAGAGTACATCCAGCAGAAAATTTGGGGGCAATTTGTTAATGTCAACAGGCTTTCCAATTCCTGACTGACAATCTGAGGGGTTCTCCCACCTCCCCAAAGGCCAGAGTGAGCTGCTTTAGTAAAATCAAAGGTAGAGATGTCTAATCCCTAACACAGTAACTGGAGAACACACTAGGGATTACAGGGCTTCTCTTCCATTTGTGGTCACTAGGGACGATGGGGCATTTCTGGTCCAGAGCCCAGTATTCTGACTGGAGGTGGAAATAGGAATGTTTTCCCTTTTCCTACTGCAGTATAGGAATGTGTGTGCTGGGGATTTTGGTGCTTCCTGCCCACCCCTAGAAGGCCTCTGGGAAATCCACTACCCCTTAAGGCTGTAGGGAGGTGTAGGGAGGTGTAGTAGAGGGCCATTTGTCCCCAGGAGATTGGAATGGAAGGAGAAACCAATTATTGGGTCCCTCTGAAGGTGACAAAAGGTAAGAAAGGGCAGGGGAGGGATCTTTTAGTATTGAGGTGATGGGAGATGTGCTATGTCTATGAAGGAGCAGATTGGGGTCTCGTGGAAATGCATGCTAGCCTGTCTTCAAGCAGATTTGCTAAGGGGAGTTTGCCAACACCCTGGCAACAGACCCTGAAGGTTCGTGTTCACAAAATACACACATGGTTATGGTCAAAAACTGCAACTTTGAACCGTTCTGTACAGAACAACCGTCCCAGCCTCTAAGCAGGAAAAATATTACTGTTTTGGTTTCTTTTTATTTTAAGTAGACATCTACTGTGTAACTGAAGTTTTGTTGTTCATTATGCTGACTAGTATGTCTCAGAGAGAACTGAGGTCATGGAAATTGTCTGGGGAAGGATTTCACAGCAGCAGGAACAAATCCAGAAATGGCAGTACAAATGTTGCTTTTGATTGGTTATTGCAATCTGTTAAATTGATGTGGAGGTGGGAACACTTATTACATATGAACTGGTGAGTTGAGAAGCAGAGATTTTATTTTATTTTAGCCAGTAGCAGTTTAAATTGTAATTTCCTGTGTTTCTGTTTACTATTTTTTGTAACGGGTAGGCCAAGGTCTTATAGTTCTAATTTGTTGAGAGAAGGCTCTAGCTCCTCTTCTGGGAAGCCATTTTTCAGCCCTGAATTCAGTTTGAATATCAGACCCAAAGTGTATCAAAGTTTTTCAAAGATACTTGTAGAAAATTGATGGATTTCTAGATCTAAATGATAATTGTAGTGTGCTAGAGTTGCATTTACAGGAGACTTCCTGTGAATCTTAGTGTTTCCTGTTTTAAAAAAAGAAAACTTTATAACACACATGCAAACAAAAAATAAGATCCCTAATGCAAATTATTTATACACAAAAATAGGGTTTAAAATGAGTTTTGGCAAAATGGTGAGTTCACATAACTATACAAATATTCTTTCTGGTGTTAATTCTCTTTCCTTAGTGTCCTCATCTGGGCGTATATCAGTGTAATGCATATCAGCAGAAAGCAGAACTTTTTATAAAACGCCTTGCTAATTGACTCACTATTGCTGGCTACTCATTCATTGCCACAAGATGGTAAAGCATTGAATAAGCAGATAGAACAAAATGGATTAACAAGCTTAGTTTGTTCCTGAAGTTATTATATTTTCATATTATGCAGTGATCATAATACATTTTAAGATGCATGGAAACCAGCCTCATGGCAGTGTTAAATTCTGGGCATTCAGATGAGCCCAACTGGCTGCCAAAGTTGGGAGTTTAAATTGCCTGTCAGGAATTAGTACAAAGTAAAAATGAGTACAAATATGTGAAGTAAAGAAAGAAAGAGGCAGTTATGTTGGGTAGATTTGTTTATGGTTTGATTCCCCACCAAATTTAATCTTTTTTTCTTATTTGAGCTCTCCACCCCCTACCTTCCTTTGTGACTCATTTGATTGCTCTCTTACTATGTGGGGACTTGTGGGTTGCAAAGGAAAATAGAAGTTGTCAGTTATAATTTTGATCTATGTTGTGATATCTGTTGCAATGCCAGATATGGTTGTCTGCTAAGCTTTTTTTTTTTTTTTTGAAAATACTAATTCTGAGACACAAACTGAAATAAAGTTTGTAATGTTAGCGGGAAAAAATAAATAGAACATTCTAGCTTTTTTTTAAACCACCAATATTTGAAAGCCAAGAAATTCAAAATTAAGGTTACGCTTCAAGCAATTATGGAAAGGATAATTTGAAGGCGACTTGCAAAAAGAGGAAAAGAATTTGTGCCCTTTGTTGTTTATTGTATAAAAGAAGGCCCAAAATGTAATTGCACAATGTTCATCTTAGTTTTTTTTAACCTTAGAAGTGCGATGAATATCAAGTATCATCATACTTACTTTTGCTGGCCATCTCTTTGGAGGAGCGGAGAACTAGAGTGGGAGCTTCCTTAGCTCTTAATTGAAGGGTGGGTTATTAAATGTTCAGCAAAGAAATCCTTCCTCCCAACTGTTTCTATGGCATTTGAATTAAATAGACTTGAATAAAAACACACACAAAACCCAGAGTTTTAAACAGTTGACTGTGCCTTAAGAAGTGGGAGAATGGAAAAGGACAATTAGTTTCAAACCTGGGTTCATGAGGCAAGGCATTATAGTAGAAATGACCTGGTTTGAACACACACAGCTCTCCCTGAAGTCAGTAGGAGATGAAAATCTCTGAAAATCAGGCCACTTATTTAATTGTTGAACTTTAAGCAGAAAATGTTGGCCTTGATGTCTCTCACAATACATAGAAATTGCTGATTGCCTTCAGAAGCTTAAAACAAACAGACTACTTTAAAAAATAATTTGTGGTCATTTCTCTAGGGAGTTTTTGCTAGTTCCCTTAACAAGAACCATCTCAATCATTCATTTTTGGAAAGTCAGTGAGAATCAGTGGCTCCTCTGAACCACCAGGTAATAAACAGAAAAATTAAGGAGGAAAGGGACTTTCAGAGAAGCTAAATGATTCCTTTGCATCATATAATAAAGAAAATATATACAAAGACGTACTCTTATAAGGTAACAAAGATGAGGTACTGCTGGAGTTTGCAGTTCCAAGAGGAGATGCTGAACAGACTAACGAACAGTAACAAGTAACCAAGAATACTGAAGGAAAGTGAGAAGTGAATGGCTGAACTGTTCATAAATAGAGTTGGTCAAAAATTTCAAAATTTGTTTGTTTGTTTTTTAATGAAAGATGGTGAGAATTTCCCCAAAGTATTTACCCAGTTTTCAACCAGTTCTATTAATTAAAATATGAATTCTCTCATTAAAATCACCTGCTATACTGGAGGTCTGGAAAGCAGCAAATGTTTGATCTTCATAAAGGGTGCAGGTGATCTTGGAAATTACAGGTCAGGTGAGCTGTACTTCCAGGTAAATTGGTTGAAACGATTATAGAGTTATAAATCACTTAGATCAATATGGATATGACATGGACAAACATGTGAGGCTTCTGAATTCTTTTTGTCTTCAAGATAGTGGATAAAAAGATCTAGGCTATAGAATTTATTTGAAATTTCAAAAAGCTTTTGGTGAAATCCCACACTACATGATATTCTGGAAACTAAGTAGTCATGAGGTTAGAGGTGAAGTTTTGTCCAGATTAAAAACTGGCTAAGAGACGAAAAACAGAATGGGAATAAATGGTCAATTTTCACCATGTCAAAACTTTAATTGTGTAGTGTCTCAAGAAATTCCATGTTCAGTATTTTCACTTGTCAATCAGAATAAGGGTTAAGTGCTGAGGGGGGCAAAATTTACTATTGAGACAATTATTTAAGATAAGGAGTAGAAAACACTGAGGAATTTCAGAGGAACATAACTGGGCTGGGCAACTGGGAAGCACAATGACAGATTAAATTTAATTTTGACAAATGTAACACACATTGGAAGGGATAATATGAACTATTTGTGCACAACATGAGATTCCAAAGTAACTGAAACCATTGAGGAAAAAGACCTGGGCATCATTGTGGACATCTCATGGGAACTTCTGTTTTATGCACAACAGCAATCAAAAAGGGAAATATTAGGATGTTGAGTGAACAACAAGTGGGGACATCAAGGAAACTGAAAGGTAGTTAATTTAAATTGATAAATGAAAACACTTTTTTTACATAACACATAATTAGCCTATGAAACTCACTTCCAAAAGATATAATTGATGTCAAAAAATTCACTTGGATTCAAAAAGGATTAGACATTTATTTGGATGCAAACATCTACAGTTACATTAAATGGGATTGTTTAAAAAGTTATGTAATTATCATATTTCAGGGCAGAAGCCAATGTCTAATTGCTTGGAGCTAGTAAGAAACTTCCCCTTATGGGCAGGTTGTTCTATAAGGGTTTCTCTCTTTAAAACCTCTAGTCCTAGCTAGCTTTGGAGAAAACCTGCAGGACTGATGTGGCATGGCAATTGCTATGTTGACAGTTTGCGAATGAACACAGCATTTTCTAATATAATGGTAGATTGTATATTTCATTAGAAAAGAATGTCTCCTTAGTAGTTTTAGATGACAAAGCCACTCTGTTCAGTTTTTAGGTCTTGTACTTTTACTGTTTACAAGATGACACTTTTCTTATCTGAAAAGATATACTCTTCATCATTGATATTAATTCATAACTGATCACCTGTAAATGAGATAACTGCTTAGACTCTATGGTTTTAGTATCCTAGTCTAGCTAAGTGCTTCTGGAGACTCAAAGCACAAAACTCTGCTTGCTCAAAAAGCTTGTTAATGGGTCCCAGATGACATAGCTATCAATTTTTTAGTATCAGATATACATGCTGTATCCATTATAACTTTCACTTAGAGGCACACTCGACCTAACTGTACAGTAGCTTGTAAGGTTTTTCTCTTATTTTCATTATGAGAGGGGGACAAAATTTAGCAATGTTAGTTGAAGTGAAATTACATATCTGAAAAGAAAATGTATGGTGTGTATGACGACACTGAGACAACTGATGTCTTTCCAAGAACTGCAAGATTTTTTTGTTCTTTTTTTTTTTAACATTTCCCAGGTTGTTTAAATGTGCTTTGTAAGCAATGATAAAATGACAAGTTATCATTGATCTGTCCTTTCCTCCATCTCCGAGGGATTCATTAAATAATGCATGTACCCATGTGAATTACCCTTCTTCACTATACTATCCCCAGACCATTAGCCAAATATAGCAATACTAGCATCTTTCAACCCCTAGAAACCCTTTGGCTTTCATTTAATTAAATTATCCCATTATGAAAACTCTTATAATGAGATTAAATTTAATTATTTATCAGACACTTATTTGCACTAGGGATCCTATCAATTATGTATGGTAGTGCTAAACATTTTTCAATCCATCACCTTTTCTTTTCATGGAAGGTGCAATTTATTAAGTGCATCTGAAGTACTGTAACAGTGGAACTATAGTAGAAATATGCATGCCATCCTGGTTCTGTTAAGAGCAAATGAAATAGGAAAATAGAGAGGAAAACACAGATACAGTATCCTGTGTTGCTCTAATTATTTGGTGTAACTTTTTCAAGTGTTGTTTAATAAGGCTTACAACCAGTCTCTTTGGATTTGGTTTATTTTTTCTGGTTGTATTATGCCATGCTGAGCAACTAACAGATACCCAAGTTATGCATAGAAGTTTTAATGTCTAATTAGAGCATTTAAAAGAAAATATATGATAGCTTAAACTGAGATAAGTATTAAGCATATAATAATTTCTTATGCATTACTGAAAGAATATAACATTCTGAGAATATAAAGTAATTGACCATAGAACTGCATTTTAAGGATGCACTTAATGTATGTTGGAAATAAAATTTCAGAAACCAAGTCTGCAGTTGCCAGAAATACTGCATCACTCGATCTTTCAAAAAAAGCTAGAAAGAGGAAAACATTTAGGTTTCCAAAAATTGTTTCAAATGGAATGATACTTTCTGGTGAATGTTATGAAGAAGACATAAATGTCAACACAGCTCAGATCTCTTTTTTATCAGATCTCATCAATATGTAATTAATTATTTATCTGGAGTTCTGTGGGGCTCAGGGCAGGATTTCAGAGAGCTTGTCATTTTCAAAATTGCATAGTCATCACAAGATTGCTTGTTTTTCGCTTTTACAAATAACATGGACATAACTGATCAGCAGCATCTGGTTAGATGATGTGTACAACTGAATGGTAAAGTTAACAACAATAGCCTTTAAATATAGCAAATGCTTTTAAAATGTTACAAAATTCTATCCACCTTCAAAAATGCTCATGTTTCTTGTTCAAGTGAGACTGTATGGGGGGCACTTTCCACCTGAGATAATAAATATTAACTGATTAACCCTGACTATACTCCTGTAAATTAGATAAAGGTAGTAAGATATTTTGATAGCCATTTTCCAGATAGGGAGTCTGGGGCACAGCAAGCCAGTGTCAATGCCAGGATTAGTAATCAGGTCTCCTGGTTAGCAGAACCAAGCTATGAGAACAAGTCCAAACTCCTACTATAGCTATGAAATATAATTTTGCCCAAAAATATGTATCACACTTTAACCGATGGGACTGCCATAACCAACAACTGTTTGGTGAAATTAGAGTTAGAACGCACATTAGAATCTACAACAAGGTATAATAAAAAATTTAGCAAAAAATAGAAAGGTTAAATAAAAGTTATAGAATTAATAGAAGTTGAGAGAAGAACTCTTGTCTCTTTTGCCATTGGTACAATGTTGTTGTGAATGCTGACCAGTTCTGTACAATTATATCCGAAGGTACAGATCTCCTTTCAAGGGCTTACATACTAGTATATGCTCAGTCAAAACAGGACACATTTAGGTGGATGCCAGCATTGGTTGGAGGTGGTGGTGGTGGAAACCTGGAAGGACATTTCTGAAGACTTTGCAGAATAACTATGTTTGAAGGAGGGATTTGAAGGTGAGGGGTATTGCTGTTTAGTCTTTGAGTGAAGAGTAGGAGCCACCAGGGAAGAAAGTGTGAAAAAGAGAGTGGAATAAGGATACAAGAGTAGATAGGAGTAAGTGGAGAATAGGAGAAAACAGAGATGTCTACAGGGGTGAAGTTGTTCAAAGCCTTGACTGTGCATTTGAGATACTTCAGTGTGATTTAGAAGGCAAGGAGGAGCCAGTTAAAGGATGTGGATCCTGAGAGTGGAATGCAGAGCAGCTGGACAGGGTAAGAAGAATGTTTAATAATAGTTTTTTGGATAGGCTGGAGTGGAGTGAACTGAATAGCAGTGAGTCAAGAAAGGAGGATACCGTAGCCACTATGAAAGATGATCAATGATTTTTAGGACCCTTTGGGATACAGAGGGCAGGACAGATGTTAAGGTACTTTAAAGGAAGTACTGACAATATTTGGTGCATGGAGTAGAGAAGAGTTGAATATGCCATTGAAGTTGTGAACTTGGGTGACAGGGAGGCTGGTGAAATTTTCTATTATAATTGAGAAGGGAAGGATGGCAAGGGTTTGGAGGGAAAGAATTAAATTTTCACCATGTTGAATATGACTTGGTGGTGAGACAACCAGGACGAGAAGAGAGAAAGAGCATTAAAACAGCTTGACCACAGCTAGAGAAGATATGGATAAAGAAGTGGATTTGAGAGTCATTGGCATAGATATAATTTAATGAGAGTAGATTGAATCTCGTAGAGTAGAAAAAAGGAGATTCCTAAGGAACTTGTAGGGATACCAATAGAGAGCAAGAAGAGGGAGTAGTAGAAGCCATTGAAGGAGAAACTGATTGGTTTTCTTCTGTACATTATGTAAGTAATTTTATGGTATGTATGTTTTGTTGATGACTCTTAATAAAAAGAGCACAATCCTCCTTTCCCCACTCCACAAAAACTGTATATTTTTGCTATTAGCTAACAGTTCCAAGCATTTAATTTAAGTATTCAGAGTAACTAGGATTCAGAAAGCCGTAAATCTTAGCAAATACTTGATTCTTCTCCCTGTCTTTTGCATTCTGAATCTTGAAAGCTTTGTGGGATGACTGGCTGGCTGACCACGACTATATTTGAGATTGAGGGTTGGTAAATTGGCAGTTTTCCCCTTCCTCCTTCATTTCTTGAACTGACTTTTTTTTTTACATTTTCAATATGAGCATGGAGATAGTGGGCAGTAATTTAGCAAATGAACTGGATATGTGCATGAATCTTTTATACCTTGAAAATATCTACACCCAGCCACCTGTTTAAATTATGACCAACCATGTGGAAATTGTTTACTGGTAAGTCTATTCTAGTTTTACGCGTATATTTCACAAATATTTCAATATTTTTAAGTCATCTGTGATTGTGGGTCCTTGTTTATTTCTTTCTTTTTTCAGGTGATAGTGATTATTCTCCCAAGAGTTATTAAACCCCTTTTGCTTCCTGCAAATTCAAATTCAAAATGAACATGTAAATAGATTTGATCCTCAGTAAGAGCTTTAGATGATGGAATAATAAAGAATCTGCACATCCAGCTGGTATCATGAACAGTCTTCCAGGAGCCTGCAGCTCCATAAAATGGTCCACAAAAGAAAAATTCCAAGAATGAAGATCCCAGTCAGCCAGAGAGGTGATCACTGGGAAGCTACTGCTTCTCCTTGATGTTTTCATCATTAATAAAGCAAGCTGATATCACAAATGTCCTACATAAGCTTTTCATTTACAACTCAAGAGTGTAAGGCAAGAAAA
Source organism: Trachemys scripta elegans (assembly GCF_013100865.1). NCBI lineage: Eukaryota > Metazoa > Chordata > Testudines > Emydidae > Trachemys > Trachemys scripta. The sequence goes on along the minus strand of NC_048299.1, from coordinate 226,443,769 downwards.
CTTTCAGAATAACATTTTCTTATGATCCTAGAATAAGTTAAATTTTAATTAAATGCAAAAACTTGTTAATAGACTACTGTACAAAAGTCAAGACATCAAAATGTTATAGTTTTTAGACTTTGCACGTGTCAAGCTTTAAATCTTTGCATTGTTAAATGTATACCTAAATGTCTTCAAATTATATTAAATGGACAAATAAGGTTACGATAACTTTTTTATTCCTGATTGTTGTGCATTTTTTCAAGCACTAAATTAATATAGTTCTACATTTAATTTCTTTGTTTTAAAAATCATTTAAGGAAAAGGGAAATACAATTTGTGCATGCTTAATAATGATATCACTTAGAGCCTTTGAAGTTTCCACCTTGTTGAGCTGATTGAGGTGGGGAGTGGTTGTGTTCACGGCTTGTCTGCTGTTGCTGTTTGTCCAGAAACAGTTTTCTGCAATTTTGGGTTAACAGAGGAATAACATATCAGTTTACATTATGATATCTATGTCTTAACAATATAGAAAATTTGATTTAAAAAACAACTCTTCAGATTATAAAACACAGCAAAATTTGTGAAGAAACCTTAAAATTAAGGGACCTTAAATTTTTTTTAGTTTTCTTGTCATACTTTTATGTATGCGTGTGTGAGTAGGGAGGGTTGTTATGGAGAGTGCAGTTGTTGCTTCTGTTTCAATGGAACAACGACAGTTTTCCCAGTGCAGATTGTCATAGCTTGAAATTACCATCCTCTGTGTCTAGCAGACTCCATGTGGAGATGAATAGTGTTACCAGGCATCCAGTTTTTGACCAGAATGCCCAATCGAAAAGGGACCTTGGCAGCTCCAGTCAACACCACTGACCGGGCCATTAAAGGTCCAGTCGGTGGCGCAGCAGGGCTAAGGCAGGCTCCTTGCCTGCCCTGGCTCTGCGCAGCTCCTGGAAGTGGCTGGCATGGCCCTGCGGCCCCTAGGCGCAGGGGTGACCTCGGAGGTTCCGCGCGCTGCCGGGCCCTGAGCACTGGCTCCGCAGCTCCCATTGGGCAAGGGTGTTCAGTTTTCTGATATCAGAAAGTTGGAAACCCTAGAGGTGAAGGAGGGAGAATTTGTGGTTCTTCCAGCCACTGTGAAGCTATCTGTCTTCACTTTGGGGCCCAGGGTACTGGAATGCTTCCTTACTTCCTTGAAATAGCCTGAGGGTCTCCAGGATTCCCAGCCTACTATACTAAGACTGGGTTTATATAAAATCAAGTCATTCTGTAGCTCATACACACAGTCATTCTTGTGGGGGGGTGGGGGAGGCAGGGGTGTTGTTGCTCTTTTTGGAGTTGCTAAGCCAAGAACAGCCCTCTTTCCTCAATACATCCATAATGTGCTCTTTCATTTTATTCTCTTATACTCAGCCAAATAAACACCAGTATCATAAATATCTCTGCAGGTTCTTGTCACTTCAACGGGAAAATCATTTCCCTTACTGATAGCCAGTTCACTCTTGATCATCTGCTAATGGTGAGATGGAAGAATTGAACTTCTGATGAATACTGCAGAATGTTCATGAAGTGATGTGTACTCCAGATGAGAGAGGATAGCTTCTTCCTTGGCCATAGCTGTGTACAACATCAGTTTGAGATGCCTCTCAATTTAGGACACTGGAATGACTTATAAGATGGAAGAATGGACCTCTCAAGCTGAGATGCATGAGCTCTGGCAAGAAGAAAAACTCAGCGAAAAGATAGAAGGTTTCTGCATCTGTAGTTTCCTTTCCTTTCCTCCATTGACTCTATCATGAACTTGTTTTCTTGAGATGCAGTTTTACTACTGTGGCTAGATACATAAGAGATTTCCAGTGACTGAGGATGTATCACATTATTACTTCTCTCAATCCAAAGAAGTTGTTCTGTCAGCAAAAATTGGAATTGGCTGAGGTGGGAAAATTTTATTAAATAAAAACCCTCAATATAATTTGGTTTGATGATCATATAGTCTGTTTTATTTCTACAGTTTTACACTGTGTTTGCATTCTGAATGCAGTATGTGCAGCAAAGTTGCTTCTATAGTTTGAGGACCAGTGGGACCTACAGGGAGAGAGCTACTGATGAAGTGAAGAACTGAAAAATAATAGTGTGTGGTTTTCTCTTGTCCTTACTCTTCTGGTTGATTTCTAGCAAGGGAGGCTAGACTTGGAAACAAAACAGATGCATTGTTATTGATATTTCCAAGTTACAGTCACCATTTATTCTGTAACAGAAACTAAGTATTACTAATTACTAGGTGCATAGTGTGTTTTGTTAAATGCAAGAGTAATTTTAAATATAATTTGTATTTTGTTGCTGCTTTATGCACATTAATTTCTTGAATATTTAAAGACATTAAACATTTGCATTTTTACACATCTACACATCTTTCAGTGCTTGGCTTGTTGATCAAAATACACAGGAGAATAACAACATAGACACATGAATGGATTTAACTTTATTAACTTGAATATTCAGATGTTGTGGAGAGGTTGATCTCTGCCTTAACCAGTAGGCATTAATTGGGTCCAATAGAAGGATGAATAACCTCACAACCAAGGAATGCTCCCTTAGCTAAATCCCTTGTAGCCCATTGCTGAGTATCACCATCTTCTCCTGGAAAAGGTAACACAACTAACCTAGGGATGAGAACTGGCTCTTGTAATCAAATCCCCAGTACTCAGTTCATAATTCAGCCCAGTGATTAAATCCACCACTCTGTCTCCAGGACGGGGAACGAACATTCAGGTGAGGAGCTCAGTCTGGGAGGATTTAAGACTCCTCTCATTTCACAGGCTAAATGGGTCCACCAATCTCTCCTGGGGCCTGTACTCAGGTTCATCCTGGGTGCTGGCCCCTTGAAGCCTCTGACCCTCACTGAGCACTCACTGCATGTTGTTTTCTTTTATTACCTCCTCTTCTTTATTTTTTTTAAATGTACCCTGTCTTATCCTTATTATGTACCAGTATGTTCCAGGATGTTATGAGTAAGGTGGAAAAAAACCCACTGGATATCTTGTCAGTCTTGCCCCAAGGGAAAAATTCTTCCCTGATCCCTAAAAGATTAGAGGCACAGCAAACCTGGAAACTCCCTATGACAACTACACTGCCTGTTGGGTAGGGTGGGTGGACAGGCAACTTTCAGCACCAAAATGCTTAAACACACAGGGAGGCAAGGTTTGCTGGAACCAGTCTGCTTTCTCCCACTCCTGAATTGGCCAATGGGCAGCTTGGGGAGGTGGAGGTGTGCTCCACTGTCTGTGCCACACACATGAACTCTGCATGAATTCTGGGTGTGGAGAGAGGACAAGGATGAGCGCACACCCATCCTCCAACCAGGACCCTATGGGTTGGCCATTCCCCATCAGTCAAATTAAACTCCCCCTGCTAACATGAGAAGAGAGATTCTCAATGGGCTCAGTTTTATGCCCATTGCTGTTTAGCATGTATAGCTACAAATACTAATTAAGGATCATGTTCTAACTGGACAGTTATGGGCAGAGCTTGCCTTTGTGGTCCCATAAAGCCAGCAGCCATGGGATCCCCATTATTTTAGAGGTCCAAGAAGTAAAAAAGAATCTCATCTTTCATTTTATTAAAAGTAAGTTTCTTGGCTTTTTCCTTGGGAAGTAGCCTTGAAAATATAAACCAATAGCAAGGATTTTCTGAGGCTCACAGGTTACTCACCATTCCCTCACAGCCACCAAGGACTGGGTTTTGGGATTCAGAGGAATTCTAACCATAGGTCTCTTGCTATTTTTAGGAAGATCCCAGAATCAAGTTGATAGTTACAGGTGACAATGCTGCCCAAACTGCTGTTAATATCACTTTGGTTCTGCGAGCCCCCAACAGCTGGCTGCCTGAGGCTGAATCAGAACCTCTGCTGGGCAACCAGTTTGACCTCTAGCCAAACAATGGGAAGCTTAACAGCATATAAAGCAGAATCAGGGCTACACCGAGGTCTTGGGGGGCCCAGGGCAACATCTGAAACTGAGGTCTCCTGCCCGTCCAAAAAAATTGCCATGCAGACAATAGAGGGTAAGAAGAGGGCCCAGACCGTAAGTTTGCTGTTCTCCCCACAGGCATAACGAGACTCTGCCTTGTGTGTGTGTGTGTTGGGGGAGACTGCCTTGTGTGTGTCCCTGAAGTCCAGTCCCGCTGCTGCTCAGAGAGGTATCCGTAATCCAGGCTGTCAGCATGGCAAGTCACCTCAGGCCTGGGCGATGATGCCAACGGCAGCAGCAACAGTGGTTTCTGGGCCCAGTTGGGCAGGGGAGTGAGTCCAGGTTGCAAAGCCTCCCACTCAAATTTGGTCTGGCCACTCCTCTGTAGTTTTGGGAGGCCTCTCAAACAAGGAGTGTAGGGCAAACTGCCCCTTTTGCCGCTGCTTTTGTGCAGCCCTGAGCAGAATAGTCAAGGTCACTGAGCAAGGAACTATTCCCAGCTCTGACAATAACTCCCTTTGTGGCTCTTGTTAAGACACACACATGAAACTTTTCATCAGGCACCTGTAGATGCTTAACTTATACACCCATGTTTTAAAATGTTAGTCTCAACCTCTTTGTTCCTTAGTTTCTACATCTGTAAAATGGGGGTGATAGTTCTTACCTACCTCACTGAGGAGTTTTGACAACTATGTAAAGTGATCTAAATCCTAAAACTTACAGATTGGAGGCAGACCCTTCCAGAGCCTGCGCACCTAATGAGCGTGGCTAAGGAGAGAGGCAACTGTTAAGAAGGGTCTGTTAAGTTTGGAATTATTTCATTAAACCTCTCCAAAATCATAAAGCTAACCATAGTGAGAAGTCATGGACAGGAATCCTTTTTCCAACAAACCAAATGTTTTGCAGGCCCTCCTGAAAATGCAAAAGTGAGACAACTTTGAGTATTGTCTGTTAGATCTTGATTCTTGTCAATCTGGTTATAGACCTGGTTATGGGACGGAGTCTGCCTTAGTAGGAATGATAGATGATATCATCATGAATAAATATCAGATGTTCATGATGATATTGTTAGATCTATCAGTTGCCTTTGATGCCTTTGATCACAAGTGTGTGTGTTTGACTTGCCAGCAAATCATAGTAGAAGTCAATACTGCTGCCCTTATGTGGGTTTGTTCATATCTCTGAGAGATCTCAGAGGGCAGTTTTGGTTACTCATTGTTTTGCTTCAAGTGCTCTCTCATGTGGGATTCAGAAGGGTTTCATTTTGTCCACCTCCCTCTTATATAATATAGCAGTGCTGTCTCTCTAGTCTGGCTTTGGGCTAGCTGCTGCCACAGTTGCTCTCCCTCAGATTGGCTCTCCTGACCTTCCAGCCTGCTTTGGATGCTGTGGTGATTTGCTACAGTAACTTTGCCCTTGGATTAAATAATAAACGTTAAAGTCCATCCCTTCCAGGGTACCCATGTCCAAACAAGAATCTTCCACTCTAGCCTCAAGCTGGGCAAAACCCTTCCTGAGTGTCTGTCTTTTCTTCAGATTTCACTCTTCAGCCCCCCATGCTGGGCTCATCTCTCAGTCCTCAGGCTCTCCTGGGCTCCCTTAAATCTCTCTCTGCTCTCTACCAAGCACCAACTCTCAGGGCTTCCTACCTGGAATCTCTCTTCTCTTTTTGGTTCTCCACAGGCTTCTGTCTTGTGCCTGGTTTAGTCACATGACCTGCCTGTAATTTTTTCCACATGTGGAGATGAGCTAAGTGTGTCACAGGTAGATCTGGACCCATCTCCCCTTGAAGGGCCAGTCACCTTGTGACATATAGACGTATAGGAATTGCTTTACCAGATCAGACCTGTGGTCCATCTAGAACAGTGTCCTGTTGCTGGCCAGTGCCAGATGCTTTAGAAAGAAGTGCAAGAAATGCTGCAGTAAGCAGTTATGGCATAGCCTACATATATAGAAAATGGTTTGCTAAATCACATCTGTTGGAGGTTGGATCATGCTGTGAACAAGGATTCATCCTTTCCAAAACTCTTGGGCTTTTGGGCAGGGGGTGGGGGGAAGGGAGGGGTTGTTCAAAATGTATCTGAGGCCAATTTGGAAGTTTAGTCAGGAAGTGTGGGCTAATGTGCTCTTTAGTGTACTGCTGATACCCCAGCTCTATTTCTCTGTCTCATCTGATCTAGTCAATTATATTGAATGCTTTAGTGTTTTAATAAAGAGAAAGCATGGATGAGGACTAGCAGGTTGAAGCTCAGTCCAGATAAGACCAATGTGATAGGCTGGGGAAAACATCTGGAAGATGGGGCAAGGCTTTAAGAAGGGTATATACTCACCATTTATTGTTAAGAGTTCATAATCTGGGGATACGGTTGCACCCGCAGCTGTTGTTGGACAAACATATAGCAACAGTAAACCAGGAATACTATTTTCTTCTTTGCTAGGCCTAGAGATAGTGATGATTTTTTTTGGATGTAGACCTTGACCCTGTAATACATGTCTTTGTCACCTCAAGATTATACTATTGCAATGCATTCCATAGGGGGTTATACCTTAAATGATTCAGGAAAATGATGTTGGTGTAGTAGGCAGGCTACTGCATTCTAAGCTGCCTAGCTTCTCATGAGTACATGACACCAAATTGGCTGGGTGCAATTTAAGGTAGTGGTTTTGTTTTTGTATTTATAGAGCCCTAAATAGCTTTTATCCTGTCAGTTTGAAAGACCACCTCTCTGCCCACACTGCTACATTTGCAATCCACAAAGCTCCAGCTAGCGCTCGCTTGCTATCTAAGATGGAGTTGTTGGCAAGGTATAAATCCTGGGGAATCTCTCAACTTTGGAATTCGCTCCACCCACACCCTAGGTCCAAAATAAGTTGGAGCTGACCTTCAGGGCACCCTGAAAGACTCGTCTCATTACCCAAGCTTTGGAGAAGGAAAGACTGATACAGATGGGTGTGGTGAGGTATTTTTTGCCTTTGAAATACCTGGTTGGTTATTTCTTCTTTTGGTTTTAGGGAAGCTGTTGGTTTTATCTTCATGTAACTATACTTTTAATTATGTCAGAGGCTCCAAGGATAGGCTTTTTTTTTTAGCTTGTATATCTAAATAAATAAGTAAATTGACATAGGATTTGGTAGAAGCAGCTTTGGAACCAGGATAACTGCAGCACTAGGAGTTTTGTAATGTGATTAAGTTGAGACTCTTCCTTCTGTGGATGAAATACTATAGGAGTATCCTGAAGTAGCTATATGGAGAGAGAGAGAGAGAGAGTGATGTCTCTTGCATATTTATAGATTGCAGAACAGGGAGATGCAAAGACTACATACTTAGAATAGTACACTTACTTTAAATGGTGAAAAGCAGAAGGCAAATTTTCAAATTAGAATGCGAGAATGTAGCCATGTGACTCTCATTAACATTAATAGGAACTGCTTAGCTCAGTCACTGTGCACCACTTCGAAAATTTTCCCTCGGTGTCTCCCTATGAATATTTATGCAATCAGAGACAAAATGCACAAGGAAGCAAAACCCCAAGATAGTGACATAACCACCACATTCACACAGAAGCAGAAAACAAACTTGATTGGAAAAAGAGATACTTAAATACAAAAACCTGTAAAATAACTCATTTTTCAAAAATATAAAAAGAGAAAAATACTTTTCTTATTTAGACTTCGAGTCACCTGAACCAGTAAACACTTGTAAAAATAGAAGAAGTTATAGTTAAGGGTATGTAATGAATGGCAGATGACTGTCTCAATCAAGAGGGTAGTTACAGGGTCAGATCTCCCAGTATAATAAGACTGCTTTGCACTGCACTGGCACTGGCCATACAAATCAGTCCCAAAGCTGGCTTAACCTGCTCTGAAGCTGCTCTGTCTGGGGACTGGACCTATGATCAACTAGCCCAAAGATCCGGGGAGCACAAAGTTGGGCTTAGAGCCCACATCTACAGTGTTCTCCAACACTGTTATACATTAAAAAGTTGGGGTGCTAATGCTTAACCAAATCATGAATGGAGTTAACTTCATTAGTCACCATCTTTGCATTCAATGGCATAAACCCTAAAGCAGATGACTGACATCTGATTGTCTATTCACCAGAAGGGGAAAATGCAAAATGAAGCCATAGTATACATCTGGAAAATGATCATCATCTTTTGCCATCTTCTCCCTCTCCCATGATAGGACTTGAGAGAATGAAGCTCCCCAAAAGAATTTCCAGTCCTAAGAGCATTGTATTACCCTCTTGGCCATCCTAAGATGGCCATCAAAGGGTGCTACAGCTGACTGACAGAATAGTGACCTCCAGGGAGTATACAAGGGCTGTCTAGATGCAATAGTACCTTAAAACCTTTCAAGTAAACTAGCCACCCTCTAGCTGCTCCCATATAGTGCTAAACAAATAGTTGTCTAAATAGCTCCTACACCCAGAAACCTGGTCACATGCACCAATAATCTCCCCTCAAAATAGTATCCCTGGATTGTAGTTCAATACCAATTAGTTCCTCCCTCCTATAGTTAGAATCTTGTCAACTTATCTTAACTTCTCTATCACCACCAAAAGAATCCTATGATAAAAGACAACTGTTCAAAGATACTAAAAATAATAAAACAGCTTAACATATGTTCATAACCCCAAACCTCCCACATTGGAAGGTCCAGTAGACTTCACATGTAACCTCCCCCTCAAACCGTATCCCTGAATAGGATGCCAGTTAGATCTCCTGGGTCTCCTCCCCACATGACGAAGGCTGCTTGCATCCCCTTCTAAACTGTCTGCCACCAAGATTAGGATATTGGAATAATTTTAGGAGGAACCTAAAAGAGATGAGGAGAAATGTATAGCAACCTAACCCTGGGGCAAGAAAAGTGGTAAAAAAAAAAAAACCACCCTCCCTATCAAACACAGAGGTATAGGCAGTGCAGCCTCAGAGGGCAGAATCCGAGGGGAGAACTAGAGGTGTCGATTATAGAAATAAATCATTCAGAATCTGTACTGATAGGCTTATTCCTCTCTGGATGTTGAGATATTGCAATGTCTTTGGTGATTCAGAGCAGGAGAACTGAGACAGCCGACAAAAGAACACGTTAACATGAACTGTCTTTAATTTCTTCTGTTCCCCCTTCCCACCTTCATCGGTAAAGTTCACAGGAGGGAAATGAGCTTCTCATACTCAGCTCCACAGGACAGTCACCAAGGGGTGTGGGAATTGGTTCTCCAGTAGATACTATAACTTGATTAGGGCCCAGACACGGTGTTGAACAACACATTGACTTTTCAGTAGGCACTGTCTGAAAAGTAATTTCCTGAGCTAACAAGGAATTATGTAAATAGAGGAAAAATCAAATAAGATGGTTGATCAAGATGGAATAAATTAAACACTCTTGCATGATGTAGATAACATGAAAAGATGATTTGGGTACATTTAGCAGAGTTGCACTAAGAAAGCCAATTGTTGTGATTACAGGCAGATGAGAGAAAATAAATGAATTCACTCAATAAATGTGTGTTTATTCTTATGTATTTCTTGGTTTGTATGTAATCAAAATTGTGTCTGTTTCAGGATAGAGCTGGTTGTAAAATGGAAAAACAGTTTTGTGTGAAAATTTGAAAAAAAAAATCTGTTTTGACATGTACCCATTTTTCATTTTAAACAAAATTTCCATGATATTTTTATCAATACTTTATACTGAAATTTATACCAAAATCATACTCAGTAACTATTTCAAAGATGACTTTGATAAAAATGTGAACTCTTTTGCGAAAAATGGAAGATTTCAAAGAAGTCAGTGATTTTGCACACAAAGTTCTGTTTTCAAAGAAGGTCTATTTCAGGGGTAGGCAACCTATGGCACGGGTGCCAAAGGCGGCACAGAAGCTGATTTTCAGTGGCACTCACACTGCCTGGGTCCTGGCCACTGGTCCGGGGAGCTCTGCTTTTTAATTTAATTTTAAATGAAGCTTCTTAAACATTTTAAAAACCTTATTTACTTTACATACAACAATAGTTTAGTTATATATTATAGACTTATAGAAAGAGACCTTCTAAAAACGTTAAAATGTATTACTGGCACGCGAAACCTTTAATTAGAGTGAATAAATGAAGACTCGGCACACCACTTCTGAAAGGTTGTCGACCCCGGTCTATTTTCTTCAGTGTGTGTGTGTGTGTGTGTGTGTGTGTGTGTTTAACAATTTCTGTTAAAAACAAGGTGCACTTCCAGGTTTCATAGAGAATAGATACAAATATTCAAAATGCTTAGACCACAGACAAAGGGACCGATTCCTCCACTGTTACTCGTATTAAGTCATACTTTACTGCAAAAGTAGTTCAGTTTAAATCATACATTCACTGTGAATGGAATGGTAGAATCAGGCCAAAAGAAAGTCTAAAAGTTGTACCTAATTGAAAGGAGATCATGTGTTGAAGCAGTCTGCAAGTGTGACTGCTTCACAGGTTGTGGCTGAGAAATACGCTAAGCACCCAAGTATGGGCTAATTTCTGAATGTGAAATTGTGGGGAAAACTGCTGAAGTGGAAAGATAAGCATTCCCCAACTACAAATCAAGGAAGATCAGACAGTATCCTTGATATATACACTCTGGGTGAAATCGTTGCTCCACCGAAGCCAATGGCAAAACTCCCTTTGAGTTCAATGGGACCAGGATTTCACCCTTTATTTCTCCCCCATCTTAAACATAATTAGTAAAAATGTGTGGCAATGAATATGCAGGTTCATGACATGATTTGTGTTTATGTAAAACAAATGTTAAGATGCCTCAGGCTTAAAATCATGAAGATGGATGATTATCTATGGCTTATACAAAGTACCTTTTTATTGGAGTAAGCCTGAAGTTGTAATACCTGTTGTTTTCAGGTTTGCCCCAAATACCCCAATTGCTTGGGCTGGACTCTGTGTTTTCTCACCAGCCTTCAGCACACTCTAAATAGCTATAGTTTGGACACAAATTAGACAGATCTAAGACTGAGGCCACTCCGTGCTGAAGCGTTTTGTTTCTGATTATGACTGTTAGCTAACAGTCAATAATACAAGATGAATAATAGAATACACTTCATAAGTAATGTGTATTACTGTGGCCTCAACTCAGTGTTTAGAGACCAGTTTTAATGTAAGGACTTCAAACTACACATTTAGAAGACCAAATGTTTGATTTGGGGGGCGGGGAGGGGGCGGATGTCAAACAATTTTAAAAAAGGATATTCCAGACTTATTCATGTTTAAATTAGTCTTTGAAACTAGTTTTAAAATAGCTTGAATCCAATTGCACATTTTACAGAGGAGAATAAAGATCCAAATAATAAATTATTAATTGGGACATATTTCCTGAGCATGGACCTGATCCAAAGCCTGTGGAAGTGAACGGGATTCTTTCCATGGAGTTTTCTCTGCCTTGGATCAGGTCCTATGTTAGTGGAAAAACAGGTTCTGCCTGTCCTCCACCCCCAACCATGGTCACCTTGGGTTTCAATAATAAAAGATGGCTTATGGGTATTTATGCAAAGAGAATACTTAACAAATTAAGCATCTCCTCAGCTGAGCCACACTGATATGGTTATATTATACAGATATAGGCATTTATAAGGTCTGAATGTTGTCATATACATTCTTATTATTTATTATTTTAGATACGTCCCACTGATCTCACGACATGTATTTTCATGTTTGTTTACTGTCAACTTTAAAATTGATGCTCTGCTGTTTATGTGCCATTTGAGTTTTCAACTATTTTGAGGGAAGACTTATTGGTATTACAGGCTTAATTAACTGACATGAGTAAAGTTATGCACATGCTTAAGTTTTGCAAGATCAGAGCCAGAGCTTGAAATTTTTGCCCATATCTTTAAATTATTCAATAAGATGTTAAGGTTAGGGTGACCAGATGTCCCAATTTTATAGGGACAGTCCTGATTTTGGGGGCTTTTTCTTATATAGGCTCCTATTACTCCCCACCCCCATCCCGATTTTTCACACTTGCTGTCTGGTTACCCTAGTTAAGGTTAAAGATTTAGCAAACCAAGACTTTGGAAGTACTCTCTTAAATCAATGTGATTCTTTTCCCCCAGTGGATTTCTGAACCAATACAAAACTCTGAATCAGGGCCTGTAAGGGTATGTCTACGTTGTAGCTGAGTGCAAACCCCCAATCCAATTAGTCAGACACACACTAGCAGGGCTCAAATTAGCAAGCTAAAAATAGCATTGTGGATGTTGTGGCTCAGGCCTCTCAAGCCTAGGGAGTAAGGTGGGCTTGAGAGTCCAAGCTGCAATATCCACACTGCTGTTTTTAGCGCACGAGCATGAATCTGTCTGTCTGAACTAGGCGGTTCACTCCTGGCTGCAGTGTAGACATACTCTAAAGCAGCAAGTCAATTTCTCTAAGTGAATTAATAGGACATGTTTTTACTCTGTAGTAACCTTTGGCTATTTTTTTATTTGTTGTTGTGCTTTTCAGATAATTTTATGGTACATCTCACCAGTTCAGATTTGAGGAAACCAGGGTATTGGCAGGCAGCAGCAAGTCCAAATGTCATGCAGAGATCCTGCAATCTGATCCATGGGGGTGGATTTTTATGCCTGCACACACTCCCATTGAAGTCAATGGGGCTCTGTGAGGGTCTGCCCATATGGGTCAGGTCGCAGGTTTGGGGCCTACCTCACGCAGCTTCTGAACTGCTATAAATATTCACAGCATTGTCCTACAGGAGTGTCTGATATACCTATAATATATGCACAACTGAAACGTACTGTGCAGTGCGTACATTTTTCAGCTGCTAAAGGTGAAAGAGAGATTCTACCACTTGCAGACTTCTGTCACAGATTATATTCAGAAATCTTTGATCAGCCCAGAATTATTTTATAATGTACAACAGTGTAAGTACTTTATTTACTTATGAAGACATAAATAAATAAACAAAAACTCCATAAGCCATCATTTTTGCTATACATGGAATACTATTTTGCATATTGTTAAGTTCAGCAGCTTTCTGGAAAAAATTGATTCCACAAAAGGAGGGTCCAATGCAAATTGGTCTTCTTTCAATACAGTGTCTAACGGCTGTATTAATTATTTGATCAGTTTGTGGTATTTTGAAGGTGAAGACATTTATAGTGTTCTCTTAATTAAATCTATGTGAGAAGTTTTAAATAAGAAAAATACCTGCAGATGTACATCCTGGGCAGGGTAGAAGGGATCCTATTACTGTTACTAAGGATACCGTGATAGCACCTAGAGAGCACAGGCCCCACTCTGTTAGGTTTCAGACACACATAACAAAAAGATGGTCCATGTTCGTTCTGATTTTCCCCTTCTCTTCTGAACTAGGGTATTATTTGCATGTGCTAAATAGTTCCTGAACCTCCTGTTGAATTCAAAATACTTTGTTATGCATAAGAATCCTCATTAGATGTCTCCATTCTGGGGTTTTGTTTGTTTGTTTGTTTTGCCTTTCCCCACCCAGCAGGAGAAACAGTTCATCTCTGGCTGGCTGGGAAAGGAAGAAAAAGTGAACAGCCCTCCCTTAAGGCCACAACTAATTGGAGCTCTATGGATCAGCCAGCAAGGGTGTCACCATTGCAGTACCATGAGTATCCTCTCCCTCAAACAGGCTGACATCTCCGTTATTTGTTTTCCCAATGACAAAAGACAATTACTTGAATCACAGTCAGTCTGTATCAGTACAATTCGAGTTTTGGTTGGATATGTCAAAATAACCTTTTCTCGTCATTATTTTTTGCTTACCCTTCTTATTAGTCCAAAATCTATTGAAGGGAAAATAAAGTAGAGTGTCAAATACGCTTTAAGCCACCTTCCACTGAATTGTACACAACATATCTAGCTCCGGTTTTGCTGCTTCTAAAGAATATTGGAAAATGTGAACGTGACGAATCCTCAGTGAATTAAAAACATTAGACAGAGTTTCTGTATCGACCACATTTTAAAAAAAATAGACGCAAGTATCTTAAAATAATTATGAATAAAAGGACAATAATATGGGTCTACAAAGCCTGCCTATAAATGTTGTATAAAAGTTCTTATCACAGATGCACCCTATATACAAATATAGCTGTCGAAATCTAGCTTTTTCAAATCAAAATACTGTATAATTAAAATTTAGCAATGGAATTTGACTCTCTTTTCTCAGCTAGGCTGATTTGGATATCTAGGCTTCAAATTCTTCGTATGTATTGACCCACTGTGTTTATAGTCACATTTCTTGTTTCCCCTGACCATGTTGACTACCTGTAACAATTTTTCTATTATTAACTATTCTGTAAACAATGGGTTGCTTATGGTCAATTTTATACACCCAGAGACAGATCCTCAGCAGATGTAAATTGGCATAGTTCTGTTGACTTCAGTGGAGCTATAACAGTTTGTCAGTTGAGGATTAGGTCACGCATTTCCTTTTTTTTATTCTTACCCATGAAACTCTGAAAAAATAATTTAGCAATAGTGTTGGCCTATGTGATGTATTTTGCTAACATAAGAATTTTTACTTCCAGATATTTACAAGACGACCTTAAGACAAACTTTCAAAAGGGAGGCCTAACTTCTGTGGGTGATTTCAGAAGTATCTGGTCCTTTGACTACTTGATTATGGGAACAAATTAGATAGTTGGAAGGGCAAGTACTCGGGGTAGTGACTGCAAAAAAGGAAGCCGAACCCCTGGCCTTTGAGAATTTAGCCCTATATTCTTATTGGTCCGTCCTGAAGACTTCGGGCCTGACTCCCCTGGAAGTAGGGTGACCAGATATCCTGATTTTATAGGGACAGTCCTGATTTTTGGATCTTTTTCTTATATAGGCTCCTATTACCCCCCCACCCCCTGTCCCGATTTTTCACATTTGCTGTCTGGTCACCCTACCTGGAAGTCAGTGGGAATTTGACCTGAGAGAGGAACTACAGAGTGCCCCCTATGATATTTACTCTGCTGCTTCTAACTCTGAAAGGGTCCTGGCATCTTGTGTTCATGGAATGACAATATAGGTTTTCTTGATCTATAACTGAATTGATCACAGTGGCTCAGGAATTAGACATCTCTTAAAGGAGCTCTGTTTTCAGGCAGGAAGTATAGATTGAAACACGTCAATAATAATGTGCTTAATTATTTTTTTAAAAATTATTAGCACCCTGAAAGTATGCAAGGACTAAAGAGTTTAAGGTTGTTTACATTTAGGCTGTAAGAGGTGCCTCTTGTAAGTATTAAGATAAACAAACTGAAGCTGTTGTTTTCATTAGCATGTAACACAGAGTCCAGTTTCCTTACCTCACATAACACTAAAGTAAAGTTCAGTGGCAGAAAGCAACTTGATCTCCTGCAAGTATGAGTCTAGATAAACTACAGTACAGGAAAAAAATCCAGATTGTATACCTATTGACATTGCTTAATAAAAACATCTAGAATACTGGTGCTTCTGGGTGTGTTTCCAATAGCAATGTGATTACAGTGCTATATGGATTAAGTTACAATCCTTTGAATTCTGACCTTCAGTCTAAAACAGCTTTAGAGGTTACTCTTTTTCCGATTTGTGAGATTGCAGCAAAAAAAGAGTTAGTGCTGCTGGAAGGAAGCAGGAGGAGGTGGGGGAGGGGACTTTGAAGCCATATGAAAGGTTTTCCTCTGCAGTTGCTTTGTAACAACAAATATAGCAGCCCGATTCTAAGTGATTATACAACATTCCAAAATCTAGTATGCAACAATTGGAATTTCTGTGAATATAATTACAACTGAGACCCAATGGGAGAAAGATTGGACCCTTGGCAAACAAATGAATGTGCATGATGTAATTGCTAGTAAAGATCAAAGCAAATCACTAGGGTTGATTGCAATTAAACAATTCAATGGGGAAACAATTGATGGAAGTGTGAAAATAAGTTGTCCATGTAATGATTATTTTAATTTAGACTTGCACTTTTTCCTTTTCATTACAAGGCCCAAAGCATGGAATATTTATGAACTTCACTTTTAGAAGACACTTCACCATTCCTGTACGTCGAAAGAAAAATACTTGTGGCTGATTGAGTATTTGAAGGTTGAGGACATACATATTTATTATATTCAACTAACCCAAGGTTTGTGATTTAGAAAGTTATGAACAAACTTACAGTGTGTGTTTTATGAATAATTGTAAGTCTTTTCGTAACTATTTTGTCAGATTTGAGCTTGGACATTTAATTTTTACCATTCCTCTTAGATGCTTAATGTTTTTTAAATTAAGCAGCAAATTCACCTTTTATTAATTTTAGTCTTGTCTGTCATTGGTCAAAAACTTATCCAGATACTGACAAATAACCAAGATACAGTAATTACCCACTACTCCATCTACTGTTGAACAGTGACTTTACCAATGCTAGGAGGAAAAAAATATATGGCATAAAGTTAGGAAATAATAACAAAATGGGATTCACAACAAATAAACTCATAATTTCTGACGTTAGTTGACATGCATGTTGTTCTTGCAGAATTTAAAAATTATGAGCTGGTTTGTAATTCAGAACTGAAAAACAAACAGTGATTTTCCAGCTCCTGTTACACCTTATGGGAGGTGCTCACAAAACTGGTTTTGTGCACGTTACCGGAAAAATGGTTAGAGAAAAGACAATCCAGTGTTGCTGAGATGGCTTATGTTATACAGTGTACTGAATTTATGTAGCTGGCAAAGTTATTGCTCTGAGCAAACTGGTAATGATATTGCTACTTCCATCTTATATGCGGTATCAATAAATCAAAGATGAAGAAAGTTTTTAAAAAGTAGGTCTTAGAGAACTACCTACCTAAAAGCTTCAAATTTGCAAAATAATATTTTATATTGTTTATAGTGGCCAATTAATCATAATGTCAGAAAACACCCGATTATTCTGTTAGTTAAAACACAATCTATACGTTGTGTTTAATTCTTTTATATACTGTCACTAAGAAGTGGGCTGTAGTCCACGAAAGCTTATGCTCTAATAAATTTGTTAGTCTCTAAGGTGCCACAAGTACTCCTGTTCTTTTTACTGTTAGGAACTGTTCATTATAACTTATATTAATAATAATAATCTATACAGTTCATCATTAGTGTATTTGATGACTTGCTTGTTATAATGAATAAACAAATTATCTATAACTCTTTATAATGACTGGTGATTATATTACTGGTTTTGAATATATTCTGCCTTTTCATGCTGAGATAGCATAAAGGCGGTTATGTAAATCATTAAAAATAGTGTTAGCAGTTCCCAGGTTGCTCTTTCCATTTAGGCCCTCATCCTACAAACATTGCATAGCTTTACCCAGGAACAGTCCCATAGATTTCAGTGTGACTGCCCATGTGAATAAAGTTACTCACATGCTTAAGTGTTTGCGAGATTGAGGTTTTAATATTAAAGAGAGAGATTCTCGAAAGTACCTAAGTGGCTTAGGAGCACATGTCCCATAGAATTTCAATTGGATTTGTGCTCCCAAGTCACTTAGGCACTTCTGAAAATCCCACCTTAAAAGGTATTGAACTTTGAGGGATCTGCTTACTATTTAAATAATATTCAGAAATTCAATTAGCTAGATGTAATATTATTAAAATAAAGGATGTTGTCCTTAGTGGAGTTGTTATAGCATCCTGCTGGGAATCTCTGAATCAGGAGTAAGGTCTTGATCCCGCAGCTTGGGCCAGTAGCATGTCATGGCAATGGCCTGGTCAGCTGTTAGGGAAGTGGTGCCATTGCTGACTAGAGTATCCACTTCACAACATTCGATGGATCACAGCTATTAGTGGTTTCATATGAAAGCCAAAAACATGTTTTCAGTACAGAGACTGCTGAGAGAGGAGAGTGATAGATTTGGGGGAATGTGGAGTAAGACAAAATACAGGAAATCTCTATATATAGTATTACAGATATTTAAAATGTACTGTCACATTTAAACAAACAAGACAAGACAAACCCCAAACACCACAAACAAAAATTTTTTTGATTTTCTACTGGAATACCATATATATCTATATTCCTCTATATTAAACTATTTATGTATGTAATATATATACTTCTATCTTACCTCTTACTGTACCTCTTGTTTAGTGAAAACCTTCAAACATATATACTCAGTGCATGCCTAGAAGAGCAAATGATAGACATAATCTTCCATTATGAGGGTAAAAAAGAAAGTGCACATCACACAATTTTTTTGTTCATGTATTTTTAGATGAAAAATAGTGAATCTTCAAGATAAGTGCTATCAAATTAGATTTTGAATACAGATAATATGCATTCCTTCTGCAGAAAGTCTATGGGTTACTTGACTTTATAGTCATTTTACAATCTATAAGTACTGTATCTCAGAGTCACAGAAATTAATGGATTATTGTAAAAAGTGGTATTTAATTTAATGTAGCCATTGGTATATCTTTTGACTAATAACTACAGTCAGCAGTTTGTATGTTTAATGATTATGCATTATACTTTAATTCATCATTACACATATTAAGTAGAACATAATTGAAAGAACATAATTCAATGTAAATAATTTATTAATCAAGCCCTGTCCTTCCTAATCTTAGTGATATTTTTCAGAAGTAATTGTTTGAATGGATGACTTCTGCCACTGTTTTTCTTTGCTTGTAATCACCAAAGACTTTCTATTTTTGATCAACGCAGTAGCATGAAGCACTAAGAGCTCCCATCAAACATTGCCAACTTCTACTACAGCTAGGCATGTATCTAGGCAACAGCTGCTATGTGTAAAATAAAACTTGTTTGGAGACATAGGAAAGATATTGTCTATTTGAGGGGATTCGAATGTTATATTAATGTTGTAGGGAGTCCAAAAATGAACTTCATTCAGTAATAAAAAAATCTTAGAGTGTATTTTATTTTTGTTTTCAAACTAAAAAATATACAGGTAGTCATCCTGTGCATCGGTTTAATGTTTATGTAGTACTTTTTATGTGGAGACAAATATTGAAATACTTAATACCACTGTTCTACATCATGATCTTCTGTCTTTATCTAGTCAATTTTTGTAATATGCCTGTCACTGCAATATATGTAAATGCCCCAAAATTACTGTTCCAAGGGATCCCAGTTTCAAAACCAGTGGAAGGACTTGTGGAGCAAGGAATTATTTAGTGCAAGTAAAGGTGGTGGAACTGCTTCCTATGAGCTTATCTTACACTTGATATTGTATACCTATAAAGAGCCCAGTCTTAATTTCTTATAAATCCTTGGATGGCGATTGGGTATACAAGGAATACAGAATAAGGACAAATTCAGACCTGGTGTAAACACGTGCAACTGTAATGAAAGTCTCTTCCAAATTCAGCAATAATATAAAATTATATAATTTACTGGTGGGGTGCAAGTGGTAAATAGCATAATCTGTGCTGATTGGGCATTCGGTGACATGAGTGTTCAAACCAAGGTGGCGGATCAAGGAACACAGCTAAGGGGAGGCTGTAAGGTAAAGCAGAACCCTGCTTTACATATTAGAAATGCATAATCTGGCCTTTTATAGCTATCTAGGATGAGATCATCAGCTAGTATAAATCAGCATATTGTTACTGATATCAATGAAGCTATGCTGATTTAAACCATCTCAGGATCTGGCCAATAATATCAACTGTATAATAAGTTCATAGTTTAGACCATAACGTGAAATAAGTATATTGACTTCTGATGTCTGAAGACTGGAGTTCAGCATAAAGAACTTTAAATCACAGTTTAATGTGTATATAAACAAAGTGAACCCTATTTTATCTACCAGCCTCCTCTTTTTTGCTTTATTATATATGAAACTGTTGTGTTTAAATAGCTCCAATTACCATATTATCTTCTACTGCCAACATGAATGCTATGGAACATGTTAAAATATTGAGAATAGATTTTTTTTTCCTGCAGTGCTAAGGGCCCTTTTCCTGACTATCTTATACCTGACTGTAGCTCACCCCATGTCTGCCACCACTGTATTAGACTGTCTGTATGTGGGTTTTTTTGAATACAGATATAGGACACACTCCTGAAATTCTTATTCAGGCACTTCCATTAAGGACTGATTCCTTAGTCATACAAATACAAAATTAAACTATAGAAGATGTATCTGTTTTAGTAAGCAAAGGTTTCAGAATGGCTACATTTATTTCATATAACTGTGTATTTGATTTAAAAAAAAATAAAATGAAATGTGTTTGTGTGGCAATAATCTACATTACTAGGAGTCTTGAGTCTTTACTTATATGTTTAAACTATTTTTGTCTTTACATAGCAACTTCTGGATTTTTAAAGGTTTGTTGATTTATTTATTTATTTATTTATTAAAAAGGGATATTGAGTAATGTTTTAAAATGTTAGATAATACATAACAACATGTTTCAGTTTTGAAATTTCTCCAAAATAACTCGGGCCTTCATTCTGCAAAAGCATGTGTATAATTTTGTTCATTTAAGTAGATGGCTCTCCTGAAGGGAGTAAAGTTGAGCATGTTTTTTTGTTTTTGTTTTTTTTTTTCAAAACAAAATAATTAACACTTATACATGCCACACCAGTAAGGACTTCAAACTAAACTCTTTTTGAAACAGGCTGAGATTCCACAGAACAATTACTGTTTATTTGTATTTCATTCTCTTATTTAATTTTACCTGACAAAACTGGGTATCTCCATGATAACATATTTGTATTTCTTTTACAGCTTAATATAAAACATCATAAACAGTATTTTTAGCATGCGAAATGTTATGCGAGTATAAAGAAGTAAACTAATTCAGTTTATGCTGGCTACATGGGCAGGCCCAATAGAAATCTGCTTATTTTGACCTGAACTCCCATATATGGTATGTGACTATCCCGAGATTGCTTTTCTGCACTAAACAAAATGCAACCCTAGGTGTGTTTGCAGCTTGAGGTCGTCCTGTAGCTTTGGCAAAACGGTTTGCTTTCCTGAGGTGCTTTCTCCAGAAAATGTCACTTACTTGGATATGATAGCCAGAAGATTTTTCTCATCTAGAAGTATTGCTTTCATTAGTTAAATTAAGGTAAGGCTATGTTACCAGTACAGTATATAACAACACATTTTGTCAATGAAAAACATTTTAAATCTGTTTATTCCAGATAAGACTAAATTTTATTTAATACATTAGAACTGGGCATAGTTTCAAGTATTTCTATTGTAAATAATCAGACTGGTTTTCTCATCATACTTTGATTATTTTTGCTCTAAAAGTTTGGAAAATATAAGAGTTAAGCTAACTGAAAAATATTTTATAAAAGAACAAAGTCATCCAAAGAAAACGTGTCAAAATTTAGTTACTACATATTATATATTCAATGTTTTACACTTAATTTATATATTTTTTTAAATTTTTAATAGGCCGTTTTCAATGTGAATAAACAAAAATGCAATAATAACTTAAGAGATCTGAAATGAGTTTATATTAAAATACATTTTACATTAAATAAATTATTTAAATACAAGAGTGCTGAGATCTAAACTTTATATATTTCAGTGTTTAGTTGATGTCACATCTAACTTTTTAACTACATAGCGTACATTTCCTCTCATTTCATTGGAAATGGCCATTACACATTTTTGAAAAAAATGATAAGACATTAATACTGATAATTGAGTACTAATACTTTAAAATACAAGTCAAATGCCTTGTAAACTCAGTTCTAATTGTTTTGAGACATACAGGTATTTCACGTGTATCTGTATGTTATGCACTGTTAGGAGGTTCCAGATATTGTGTTAAATAGCTTAAAATTGCATTGGGCAGACTTCAGTGTGAAAAAGGTTGTACAGTATGAGCAGATATTTTCTTTACCAGGTAATCTTTGAATTGGTAACATTTATCATCAAATATCTATCAGAATTGCATGTCTGCACTTATATTTTGTGTGCTTAAGAGTTTCTGTGAATATCCTTGTTTAGCTTCACTTATTGAGGTAATAATGTTTGTTTAATTCCAGCTTTTCTATTTGTTGTGGCTTTTCTTTAAACCTGGCTTAATGAAAACGGGCAGTTTAAACTGAGTTAAATTTTTAAAAATATATTACTGAAACAAAAAAAAGTACTCACTACTTTTTCTAGCGAGAAGCAGAAAAAGATGGAAAAGAAATCTTGTGTAATTGCCACCAGAAGATATGAATGGCTAGCTGGAGGAGAAAGAGACACTGCTTGTTGACAGAGCGCTTGAGCTATGTTCTTCACCCACAGCAGCTGTTTATTCAGATATCATAGGCTCCTTCATTTACATACTAAATTTTTCTATAGCAGCAAGATTGAGTCAGACAGCACAGGGCTCATTTCAATTGTTACATTTAAACCAATAAGGTTAGGACAAGAGAATAGCTGTGGTTTGCATTACAAAAACAAAACAAAAAGCCCTGAGGCTACATGGGCAGACCTACAAGACTGAGCAAACAAATAGAAGGGATGAAGATTCTGCTGTTTCTTTGTCTAAGGCTCTCAGATATTATCTGTTGCTGTTCAGTGGGGGGAACAGCCCATTCCTCAAAGCTGTTACTAAACAGAACAGTGGGAGCTAATGGTTCAGAGTTTGGTGCTAGACACAAACTCCCCAGTGCCACTTCCGACTCTAAGTCTTCCTGTGAAAGTCCACTTGGTGGTTTTTCTTTCTGGAAAACTTGCTCCCTCTCCCCCCCCCCCCCCCCCCCCCCCTGGCCGGCCCCCCCCCCCCCCCCCCCCCCCCCTCCACGCTTTTGCAGGCAGAGCCTGCAGCAGCAATCACACAAGATTTTGCTCTGAGCTCGGGTTTGCCCTCCAGAGACGCTTCACTTCTGTTCTCGTGTTCGACTGAGAGCTACTAAAAACCAGGGCAGTCGGCAGCAAAGCTCCGCACTCTACTTTACCCAGGAATAAAGCTATGTGAGGAATGGTGGTTTAAGTCAGAGAACGTGAAGGGAGCACATAAAACTGGTGGATACAGCAGATCCAATCACTGTAAGTACAAACCGGCTGTTTTAAAAATTGCATGGAGTGACAACAGCTGTCCTGCGATGCAAAGCAGGAAGATAACACTAGGTCTTTTCTGTTGAAGCTTAAAAAAAGCCAACAACCTCATGAAATGGCCTAATTGCAAAACAGTGTGTACTTTTCCAAGTACTTCAGCAACTTTGCATGAGATCCCATCCATAAGTACTTTCTCCATTTCTTGGTTAGGTTAATACCCAATTATAAATCAACAGTTTTAACAGTTAATTTTCGCTATGTTTCAGGATTGGGTTTGTAGGCTTCCCTCAAAGCAGATGTTACATGGCTCTATTTATTGTATTCAGTCAGAATTTTGTTCCTCCTGTTTGGTTTCCTGCAGTGTTAATGGTTCATTGAAAATAAATAACACGATGATGAGTTGTTAGGGGCGGAAAAGGGGGGGGGGGAGGAAGGCTATATCAAATCTATGGACCTGTGCAGAAGAGGTGCAAGAGCGTGAGAAATATAATGAAGAAATTTGGAGGAAGAATGCATGACAGAGATCTTGACAGTACTTTCTGAAGCAGGAAATCCTTTTGCTTAATATGTTTAAATTTTCCAAACACCAGGCAAAACATACAGTTCCCCAAAGGAGAACTTTTCGAGAAGACAGAATAAACATCTACACAGCTAAAATATGTGACGTTTATTGACATTTTATGTGGCTCGTTTAGAACTAAGAACTTAGAATCCGGAAGTTAAAGCTCTTTAAAGTATCATTAAATTTTACATCTTGCTTTTGAGCAATCAAGACTCACAAAAGATTCACAAGTATGTATTTCTTAAGGTGTTTTTGACAAACATCAATAAAATGGATGGCTGCTGTAGTAAAAGACTTATTCTATAAAAATAAAGGTGTCACTGACTTTAAAATCATTCCTTAGATGCAGATATATTTCAGCGAAGAGACAAGCAGGAAAACTTGTGTGTAACTTTTTAATGCTGTTTGTATCTTAAATAATTAAAAAGACAATGTTGACAGGAAGTTTTTTAAAATATTGTTTTCTATGGAGTCAGAATTCTTTTTGCCCCAGTCATACTTTTCAAAATAAGTATTATTTACAGTTCCTTACTGAAATTTTGATAATTAAGGGTGTATAAATGTGTGTATATATACACACACATACACACTCTCAAATCATGGAGTTCCTTACTGCTTTATTCCTAAAGCCCAGTATGTTCTACTATTGAGCAGCCGTAGTCTTTCAAACCTGAAAAATCTGTGTGGTGACAGACACAGAAACCTAACTGAGCCGCTCTTCACCTTCTGGAGCACACAGCATAAGAATGCGCAACTCCAAAAACAGGGCTATCATTTTCTAAGTTTTGATAGATACAAATTTTTTTGTAAGAGCCAAAAAATGCTTTGAAGACCCGAAAGCTAAGGGTTCATTTTTAAATTTCAGTATGTATTAGAAGTATTGACGCAAAGTGGTACTTGTCTCCTAAAGAGAATAATACTGTTCCCATTTCAGTCAGATGTCAAAATATTTCATTCGTAAGTGTTGGGAATAGGTGAATGAGAGGTAGCATTTTTTTAAAATAAACTAGTATTTAAAAATTAGAGAGCTGTGATCATCTGCTTCTGTTCTGAAAATTATTCTTTTTAATCTCGTCTTTGAAGTAAGTACTTGAATTAAAAAAACTGGACTGCCTCATATATTCTGTACTTCTGTATATTGGTAGGATTACAAGAAGAGTGAAAGTGTAATGAAAGAGTTTGCTAGTTTTTGAACTGACTTTTTCTCTAGTATCTTTTCCCTTTAATTTCTTCACAGTTAGCTTTTGAAATCATTACATTTATTTGTGAATGGAAAATGTTTTCAAAGAGAAAAAGAATGCTGTTTTGAAAAAAAATGTATATTTTTTGCTGTTGAAAAAGACAGCATTTTCCTACGAAGAAATATTCTGATTAGAAAATTGCCATTGTCTTTGAAATTTTGGGGTAGAATAGAACTGTGGTTGAAAACAACTAGCTCATATGCCAGCTATATTTATTTGGATAAGCTTAGTTTTTTCACTTTGAAAATTTATTTTCAGCTGGAAAAAATGTTTTAAATTATAGTCATTTTATAAAAATTGCTTCTCACAAGCAAAAAAAGTCTGTGGAAAACCCATAATTTAGACAAGTACCTACACTTTATTTGCTCTGTGCTGCCGAGATTTAGAATCCCTTCCCATTTACAGTTTACTTTTCACAGAACATTATTAACTTTTTGGCTTCATACATGATCTTCTGTCAGATGCTTTTGATTTGTAATTTAGCAAAGTATAATAAACAGTGCAAAAGTCATGAATTTTCCTCCGCATCCTGAGCTCTGTGGTAGGGAAAATGTGATAAAATGTGTACCTTAAGTCTTGTTTGATGATCTCTCAAAGCAAGTTTGCCTTCTGGAAATAATTTCTGGGGTTGAAGAGCATGGTATTAACAGATTTAATGTGGCTATTCAGTGGATTGGTGGAGTACTATGTGAGGTTTAACAAAATGAGAGAGACAAATTGAACATCAACAAAACCTACATCTGTGAAGAATTATTAATTTAATTAGTAAAAAAGGCAAACTTAAAATACCTCATTAAGTAATCAGAATTTGATGTTACTGGTTTAAGATTCTTAAATAGGTGAATTTTAAGTAGCTCTGATGTCATTGTCCTTTCTTTTCCTTGTCATATATAATACAGTCCCAGAATCTGTTGTCCATGTTAAAGATGAAGAGGTAAATGTTACTTAAAATAATTTAAATGATAAATCGTAATAACTTGTGATGCATTTTGAAGAATCTATATATCATTTATCGTTTTAGGCAATTTTAGTCTAATCAGGATGCAGAGTATAAGTGAGCAAAAGCAAAAAAAACTTTCATTGTGTATTTTTTATGTGCCCCCTTGAATGGACTCTTAAGGCCAAAACAATTTTTTCCCTTTGCTTAAAGGAGAAATGTATTTAATTATTGAGTTACTAAAATTATTTTAGAATTTCGTTTATATAGAAGCCTCATAGCAAAGGTGGGCAATCATATAAGAGTGAGCCAACGCCACCCAGAAATGTGTTTTTCTCCCTAGTCATCATAAGTTTGTTTCTTTACAACATTGTAATTTTGTACCACACATAAAAAACTGAAAGCATGTGAAGTGTAGCATTTTGTAAACTGTAACTAATTTCACTCACATCTGTGTCTAATTGTTGTCTGCATTCGCATTCTTGAGAGTAGATTTATTTTTCCTGGACCACTATGTGGATTCAGCTGACCAGCCTAAGTGAGGATTAGTTGTTTTAAAGTTATTTTGATTAAAGAGTCATTTTTAAATATGGTAACGAACAACACATGGTTTAAATAATCCTTGAGACACAAAGGAATATATCTGAAGTATGCCTAATGAAAATGAAGATCCTGGATATGAACTTTCTGATTTGTGACAGTGTAAAAGGACATATAAGGTATATATTTAATTTTCTAGGCTACATCTAGTTGAAAAACATACAGTCAAGTAGTTTTTTCCCCACACTAAATTAATCTAAGTTTTTAAAATACAAATAAAAATAAATAAAAACTATTATTTTGGGAGTAATTACATGTTTGTTAATTTTTATTTTGGAATTAAAATTGTTAGGATTAAATGCATTTCAGAAATTGGTAAAGTAATAATAATATGAAATATATACTTCTGAAACTATGCCATTTAGAGTGTGTGTGCATATATGTGTGTGTATATATATCTTTTAAAAAGAAAATATTCTTTCTTGTGTTCATCTGAGACGTATTTTAAATGACCTTCCACATTACTAAGCAGAGATAGCTCTTAAAACAAAGTTAGTTCTCACCTATAATTTATTCCAGGTGTATAGAAGTACCAGTAGAGGAACATATCCTTAAGGCATTCTGCTGCAGTTTCTGGGGTTAAGAGTAAAAAAGTTTCCATCTTACATTTTGACTATTTTTCTTTTTCTTACTTAACAAAAAGTATGGTGTAGCTGCTGCAAACACACATCTGATATTTCAGTTTGATTTGGCTTGGTAAAGAGCATTGAAAAGCACACTATGCAATATTTTAAATACACAGTTATAAAAAGATTGAAGTTTTTCTGTATGCATTATTGCATGCTTCTTGACATCACTTGTAACGTTATACATTGCCTGGCTGCCTCTAGCAGTGGTTTACTCTTGCTAAAGTAGTAATTCTGTCTGTGATTAAAAATAACAAAAACTACACACACAAGTGAGATTTGCTTGGATGGTTTTTATGGCACTTAAAATGCCTCATCTCTCTTGTCTTTGTTCTGTGATCATCTAAGAGATGTCAGTTCAGGTTGAATGGAAATGCACATGAAAGATTCTGAATGTAGACATTTAGACATTGTATACCCTTGCTGGAAAAGTTTGTTTGTGCATTCAAGCCAACAGCCTATCTTCACCTGCGCGTTATCACCTGTTGGCAATTGTTACTGGCTTTAGAGAAAAGTTTACTATCAAAGGCAATTCATTAAGTGATGTCCAGCAGAATCCACATTCATAAAGTTTTTCTAATCACATCAGATGAAAATATACTAGTCAGCTGGGGTTTTGAAATGATTGTTTTTATTAAACCGGGAAGACTGCTAATTGGTTTCCACTGTAAAATCCAAGTTCCCTACTGAATCTCAGTATGACCAAAAGCAAATAATGGAAGGGTCACACCAGTTACATTTTTAACAAGAGAACGATAGTCTTTTAAAGTTTGGTATCTGAAATTCTTACAGTTAATTAGACATTTTACTAATAGATCTCTGTCGTGCAGAAGTGTGTTTTCTGCATTTTAATCTGTTTTGTTTTGCAATATGGTGACATCTTTTAAAACTCTAATCTGCACTGTTTAGAGATGGACATGGTTTTCAGATAGTTGCACAAAGTGGTTGGTCATAAATGATTTTCAGCTCTACATGGCAGATGTACTTCCCATTTTAAGAAAATATCTGATCTAGTGAATGTTAAATGACAGACAGATGAGGAAGAAAACCAACATGATAAGGTTAAGAAACTGTTGAGTTAAAGAGTGGGAGGGAGATATATTTCAACCAGTGATAACAAAAGATGAAAGATCTTCTGAGGATGCTGAGTTTGAGCTACTTTTGTACAACATGTTCCCTGTGTTAACACCTACCTTTTTCCAGACACCTCTTTCTAGCTACCTTAGCAAGGCTGCTTTGCATGTTGATTGGGGGAGGGGTAATCCAGTTTGCAGCTGTCATAGGCCGGTGATGAATCACTATCCCGTCATTTGGCTGCCTTCCCCCTGACATGGGGAGGAGGGGGATAGACCTGCAGGAGGAAACAACAGTTGAGACTTCAATTTAAAGACAATATGCTTTTCACTGTTGCAGTGTGATCCTTTTCTTTTGGTTAAAGGACAGTATTGTCATCCGCAGTAATATTTTTGTTTAGATTAAGGATTGACATTAAAGCAGAATAATAGAGGCTTCTATTTGTTTCCTGGGTTTGCAGGTGCAAAAATCCCAAACCAGTTCAGATGTTGCTGTTTTCTCAAGTTGCAGGTAAGGATATGATTGATATTTGGCCTGTCTATAGAAAGTACTGCTTAGAAGAATGTTTTTTTACTTCAGGTAAAAGTAAATGTTTATTATTTTCCACTTTAAACTGAAGAATATTACGTCAATGCTTGGAGATTTCTGATGAGAATAAATACAATAAAGTCTGTAAACTATGAATAAATTCAGTTCTGCACTAAAATATTTTTCATTTATATGTTAGATAGTCTCTTGCGTCTGAAAAACAAAACAAAAACACCATAGAACTGTAGCTGGGCTTTCAAAATGTGTGGTTTGGCTTTACTAGTGAGAGTTGAAATGAAACAATGTATTAAAGACTTCTACAATAAAATCTCATTATAAATGTGAAAATCAGATGGTTAAAACAACATTTGTGTTTAAGAATATTTACACTTCTACTATGGAAAGAAAAAGAAGTTTTGTGTTTTTTAAATAAATATGAAAAAGTGCCTTCACTATAATTTTTAAAGTGGAAACAGTCCAGGTTCAAATGCATTCGTAGAAAAGTAAACAATACACATTTTCTCTCAGGAGAGGCTATTTAGAAAAAGTAAGTCATTGGCATTATCATAAGTTTTTGGAACAATGGAAACTAAAGCAATATATACTTGTTTACAAACTTAACAAATGCAAGCTGAGAGATTTGTAACTGTGATCATGGCCAGAGGCCTGTTTTCCTTTTTATGAAACTGTTAATTGTCGAATCGAAGATATTTCTGGGGAATTTAGCTGTTTGTGTACTGCATAAATGTTGATTTTTTTTTTTTTGCATTGAATCTGAATTGTTTTTGTTTTATTTTGACTAACTGACAGCTGAGATACTGCAGAGTGTTAAGGCATACTAACGCCTGTATGGATTCACTGTAGGTTGCCTTATCCCTTTTCAATTGGGCACACTTTATGTAATCCACAAAGCAAACAAGGGAGCAGACATAATAGTGTTTTAATGCTGCATTTGTTTCAACGGAAACAGGAACAATTAAGTAGTTTGCCAGAGTAAACACATACATCAAGAATATCTCATTCCCTGTCACTAGACTGTAGGTTTCAACAATTGCTTCAAGTGTTTTATTTGGTTTGGAGGCCCATTAAATTCCAATTGGGTGGTAAATTTTGAGAAGGCACAGTGTTATCTTATTGCTAAGGGAATGTATTGTTTTATACATTGATGAAACTGCCCGTTAAACATAATTTAAAAAGTGTAAGATGATAAGAATCTCCTAGTTATAGTTTCCTATATTTATATTTTATTCTGTTAAGGGTTACAATATTAGATATGACTGTTTATTATGAGTTGAATATATGGAGTGACAACGCAAGAGTTAACACTTTGATGATGAGAAAAAATGATCATGATAGGGAAAACTATTGATTATTTACAAAGTATTTTATAATCAAGTAGAAATAATGGATTAGATGTTGTATGGACAAATCCTCCATAATTAAAGTTGAACGTATCAGTAAAATTGTCCGCTTCTTGATTTTAGGTCTATGGAAATGCAGGATCTAGCCAGCCCGCATAGCCGACTAAGTGGTAGTAGTGAATCCCCCAATGGTCCAAAACTTGATAACGCTCATATAAATAGTAATTCCATGACACCCAATGGCACAGAAGGTGAGCTACCATTTTCTCTGACTATGTTGTTCTTTCTCAAGAGATTGTTCCATCAATCTTTAAGTCAGTAAGTTATATATAGAGAAAATTGTACTATTTTAGGTGTTCCATCTTTGTGTAATATGATGTATAAAGGCTATGTTCAATGTTTGTCAGTAATTAATATTATCGGCTTTCAACAATAGCTCTCATACCATGTTTATATTCCCTTCACATATTTTCAATGCATTTGAGTGGTATTATGTTGCTTAAATTAAAATAGTTGAAATCCATCAACAAAATAATTTGCATTTTAGTGATGAGAAGAACAGGAAATATCTAGTTAGCTGCTATAAAAGGTAAATTATAAGCAGTCATTGCCATTTCTCTATTTTAATTTTGGATTTTCATTTTGTGTAAGTTAGTAAGTTTATGAAAGCTTTGCCATGTAGGCTAATACAAAACTGTCCTTAAAAATTAGGTGTTGATATTTCCTAAAGATAAATTGATCGGCTGTATTCAGCTGCCGTTCTTATGATGGATTGTCCAAAATTCAAATAGTTATAATAATTCAGTGAAGGTAAAATATGATACATATTTTTCATATTTTGATGAGAAGAGGAGAAATAGCTGAAACAAAAAGCAATTGACTTACCAACTGGCTATATTTGTTCTCAGTATAATACTAAGAGTATCTCAACGCATCTCCCCTACAAATAATGACTTCTGTAAAAATGTAATGCTGTTCAGGTAATTGTGGAAAGCAGTCTTTACTACAACCCTGCAGCAAAAGAAAATAAAAGATCATGAGTTTCTAATGTATTCACAAATCTGAAACTTAGACTCACGTTTTTTTATAAAACAGATTTTTATAGCGTACATTTGAGTATTACTTGTTGTAAAGACGTACTGTGTGTTAAAAGCCAACATATAAATAATGAGCCAAACTGTTTTAGATATGCACTGCGTTCTTCCAGGAAAGGCATCTGTCAATCAGATAGATGTTGTCCCCCCTGAGCTCCCTAAATATCTCTGTTATCCACTCTAATTGGAGTCTACTGTTGTTTGGGATGGCTTATCAAAAGCTGACAGTAAATTGTGCTGGAGTTGTGTATAATTTACTTTATGCTATTGCTACAAAATAAGGTTTGTAAGATTAAACTTTAAGCCATTTTTAATTCTAATAATCTATAATATTAACCTCTTGGGTTCTTTTTGTTTGTTTTTGTTTTTAAATAAATACTTACATATGATTGTGGTTTTCCTGTTATTTTAATTAAAGTAGAAAAAATTAAATATTCTATGCCCACAAAAGACTCTTCTGTCATTTATATGTTAACAGATATAATTTTGGAACAGGGTAAATGTCCCATTTTCAAAATTTATTTGGGCACCTGAGAGCCTAAATTCCATTGACTTTTAGTGGGTCTTAGGTTCCTAAGCCTTGCATGGTGACAGGTTTCAGAGAGGTAGCCGTGTTAATCTATATCAGCAAAAACAACGAGGAGTCCTTGTGGCACCTTAGAGACTAACACATTTATTTGGGCATAAGCTTTTGTGGGCTAGAACCCACTTCATGCATCTGATGAAGTAGGTTCTAGCCCACGAAAGCTTATGCCCAAATAAATGTGTTAGTCTCTAAGGTGCCATAAGGACTCCTCATTGTTTTTAGGTTCCTAAGTGACTTCTGAAAGTGGGACTTAGGCACTTTTGAAAATTTCACCCATAGCTTAATTTCATTAAACCAACACATAGCTATTAATAGTGTGAGTTCAAAACCCTGATGATCACTAAGGGCTTTATTATAAATGTTCCCAGTTTTTGGCCCTTCTGTTCAATCTGGAGGCACTTCAGCAACACAGAAGTCGAGCATGTTTCTTTGAACCCCAAGACCCTTCCCTTGATCTGGCCACAGAACTCTTTATTGACCTAATCGGAGGTGTGCACACACAGAACAAAGATCACCTAGGGCCCTAAATGCTTTGTTTTTAAGGAATGAGTTATATGTATAGTTTCCACTTATGCCCCAATTTCAGCCAAATACCATTCAACAAATACATTGCAAATAATGTCTGTATTTTAGTGAGTGTAATGTTGAGGTTTATTGAGAAATGTAAACTAAACCACTGTAATTTGTTTTTAACATAGTTCATTTCTGACTTTAGAATTTTTAAGTTCATGTCTTACTCATTTAGGTTAAATTCTATCAAGAAAAATGTGGTTTTTCAAAGAAAAAACCTGAGATGAAGCCCAACAGCTTTCTTTTGTTTGCAATTTTCCTTCAGGTGACATGACTCTGCTCAACACTGCAGACTGGTTGCTAAGTACTAGTACACAGACCACTGCAGGTTTGTGTAGCCATGGTGAACACAGCAAAAATGTTAGCATGCATTTTAAGATGATGTCAAAAAAAATTTTTTGTTTTGAAAAGTATCTCATGCCCACTGTTTCCAGTCTAAGTTTAAGTTTATAGAAGCTGCAGTAGTAATTCCTATAATTGTGGTTACCCTCAGTGACAAATAATTAATTTAAGTCTGTGAAAGAAATATCAGATAATTCATTCTAGAATCAGATATGCACTTAGGGTCAAATTCTGTTCTCAAATACAGGAATAATTCCAACTGAATTTAGTGGGAGTAGCATAAAAATCCAAAGGCAGAATTTTCTCCTGAATCTGCCAGTGTATATTTCTTGCTCCGGGGAAAACTTTTTTTTTTTTTTTTAACTGATAATCGAGCTTTAGAAAAACAAGCTGAATGGAGCGGGCTTTTTTTATTTTTTTTTTATTTTTTATTTTATTTTTTTAAATTAAGCATAAACTAAAATTATTTTTTCTTGCACACTCTTCTGAAGTAGGACCTCGTTTAAAATGAAATTACAGATTCTAGGGATGTACATTGTATATGGCTGCCAAATACGTCCCTTAAAATGCTACAGTATGAAAAATGTGTGGTTTGCTTGTTTGTTGCATGTGGAGTGGAAACGTGTTGTTAAACATTCACGTGTTAAATGTAATATGTGAAAATGACTGTTCAAGATGACTATGGGCCTCATTCTCATTTAAACAAAGGACCCCTTTACATTACTCTGCTGCTTTAAAGGGGCCTTAATGTAAATGAAAATCATGGCATCAGGTGTATACATTTTTGCATGTTATAAGTTTGTTATAAAGATATGTTAAGTTTCATTTCACTATGGGTGTGAGTTGGGCAGAATTCCATACCCCAGAGTGCAAAATGTATTCTGTAAATTAGGGGGAGGGGGATATCTGTCCCAAAGTGAAATGGCCCTGTTTCAAACAAATGTTCTTTAATTCCTCTCAGACTCATTTTCAGACATGCCTCTTATTGATGTTGTACTACAAGAGGATGTGGTTGCTAGATAGATGACTGTTAATAGCTAATATTTTTAGCTTCACACTTAGTAGTAAGCTTTCAAAGCACTGAATGGGGATTTAGTTGTGTGATTGAATCATACAGTTTAAACCTTGCATACTGCTTTGATAATACACCCTTTAGATTCCTTAATGACACATGGTATGGCACCCACATTTGTTGCAATGCAAAATGTGCCCTGGTACAAAAGTGGGCCACACAATCTTAGACAATTATGAACACCTTGTAACCATGGCTGTCAGTGCAGAGATTCCATTTTATTAGCTATTTACCTGTTCCTAATAGGTTGGGTAAATTTTTCTACCCATCCAAAATAATTTCAAAGGAGTTTTGATAAGGCTGACTTATTCTTGCTTCAGATGCCAATTTCTCTATGAGAAGATCTCTCAAATTACAGTAGTTTCTATAAATCAAAGCAATATTCATTTAAATTCATGTCAGATCATGAGAGAGTCATTATGGCCTGTGTTGGTGTGTGGTGAGGAGGAAATAAAATTTGTTCATCATTTTAGGAAAAGCCAGAAATAATACAGTAATTTCTTACTGGTTCATTTGGTTTCTCCTATCCTAATATGCCAGCCTAGAGTATAAATCCTCCTATCAGCAGATGGAGAGGGAACAGGGAAAAGGAGAGCTTCTTGTCATATACTTCTTTTTTAAAGGGGGATGGCTGTCTGGCTGACCCTGCTTAGTTGGAGGCTTCCCAAGCAATAAATTTGATAGTAACACTAAAAGGTTTGTTTGAAAATGTTCAGGAAAAAGTCATCTCAGATACCAAAACAGGAGAGGATATCTGTAATATTTGTATTTTACCCCATTACTGTAGTATCTGAGTGCCTCACAATCTCTTAATGTAATTACCTTTACCACACTCTTGTGAGGTAGGGAAGTACTATCATCACCGTTTAACTGAGGTATGGAGTGACTAAATGACTTGACCAAGGTCACATAGGAAGTCTGTGGCAGATCAGGGAATTTAATCTGGGTCTGGGTCTACTGTTCTAGTCCCTTCGCTATTTTTCCTCTCAAAGAAGGGCTGCCATGGTAGGACTGACACAAAGGGACTGGGAAAATTCAAATTAACAGGTAAGAGATTACGATTCTTCAACTTTACTTTTTGCCAGCCAGCCAGTGGCAGTTTCAGCAAGTGTCCAGCTTCTGAATGCATGGGGTGGGTACAGAGAAAAGGCTGAGTTTAGCAAACCATCCTGCACCGCAGCCACCTTCTGAAGGAGCTCCCACAAGTGGTTGCTACATTAGATTGCTCATTCTACCAAGGGATAATCACTTCGAAACTAAGAATTAGAAATGACTCTCAGGGAATTAACCTAGGCAGAAACCGGAATCTCTGCCCACTTAAAGTGTCTTTATGCAGTATTAAACCCACCAAAAATAAACAGGGGATCTGTTTTTTCTAATTTACAGCATTCTCTTCACACTGAGGGTCATAGAGGTGCTTCTGTCTCATTTTGAGGGGCCAGATAGGAGGGAAGAGAGATTTCTGGTCCCAAATAGATGGGGGAAACCAGATAGCAAAAAATTAGGTTGAGATTTTCAAAGATGTCTAGTGGCACATTTAATTTCAAAGGCAATTGGATGTCAAAAATCCCTTAGGTGGCTTTGAAAATCTCAGCCTTAATCTGTAAAGTATCTGACTTGATGGAGAACCAGGATGAGATGCCTTCACAAAGGCAATAAAAGCTCCCCACTGTCCTGGCCAGGCAGGCGACCATTAGGTAGTGTTAAGACTGTTGAATCTGAATCCTCCTTCACGGATTCAAAAGACAGCACTGGGACTGTTTGGCATGATCTTAAAATACCACAGGGTGCAAAATGTTAGATATTAGACTAGTTGTATATTTAAAATAAAAAAAACCCCCAAATTATCCCTTCTGGATGGCAATTTGTAGAGGAAAGCTGTACCTTATATTTCAAGATCCCATAGCTACTTCCTTGGTGCTATGGAAGTTGACTTTCTTCCTTTAACCAGCCCATATTGAGGGAAGGCAAGTTTGTTAACTATGTTGCATGTTCTCCAGACTCTGTAACACACATACAAACAGAAGTCTTTATTAAAAAGGATTACATTTAAAAGCATGTTTCACTACCCAGAAGTATTACATTTTCTTTACAAATATTCTCTAACTTAAAAACAAAAACACTTAGTCTGGAAATAAATCCCACTCTCATAATTCTTCTTTATTCACTTACCGCTCCACCTGACTTACACTGTCCAATCAACTTTTATGTTACTTCTTTGTTTTCTTCTGTAATAGAAATATATGTTTGGATACATACTGTAGATATTATATATTATTTATTAAATGTGTAGCTCTGTAAGGTGTCAGTGTGATGTGTTGGTGGAGTAGAGGAATATTTTAATCTACAGAAATGAAATAATTGATTTGTTTTGTATTATGAAATATGCTAAGCATATGGTGGGGCCAGTTTCTATTAGCATACAATATGTTGAGCTTGTGGGTTTGTATTTTTAAATAATATAGCATCTCGAGCAGCCAGCTTTTTTGCAGTGGCTAATGTTGTAGTCTAATTTTATAATATTTAGGAAATGGATCCCTTTAATAGGAAGTAGGGTTTTTCAAATTTTAGTAATTTGGTATGTTAACCATTATGAATAATCTTGTATATTATAGGGAGCAAAATTAAGGTTTAGTGGATGATGATAGTCAGAGAGGTAAATGGCCAGTGAAGAAGAATTCTTTGGTAGTAGGGGAGTGTCTGGTTCCATTCTTTCTTCCTTTCCAGCTTTTACCACTTGGCTATTTTGAAGTTTCTAGATCTCATGATTGTGAAGAAAAGCTTGTAAAGGTTAAACAAGTCTAACTGATTCAAAGACATCTGCCTGTGCGCATATAGTGCTCCTGTGGGAATTCTGTGCCACCTCACATGCGCAGAATTTATGTCCCCCGCAGATTTCTTTGCTTCCCTGCAGAAAAACGACTTTCAGATGGAGAAGCAAAGGGAAGCCACAAGAGTGGTCATGCAACCCTCCCCAGCAGTATGTTTTGGGTGTCCAGGGCAGCCGGCAGAGAGGTAAATCACTGTGGGGCAGGGGATGGGACTGGGGAAGACCCAGCTCTCTACCCTGCTCCAGGCTCAGCTGCTAGTCCTGACTGGGTTGGGAAGAACGGGACTTTCTCTTCCCCTGCACGGCATCTGGAGCTGGGTCAGACCCTCCCCCAGCTGCAGGAAGCCTTGCAAACTCCCCCCACCCCAGCTTCCTGCTCCCATCGTTCCTCGCTCCATCCAATCCCTGTGCATCCAGACCCCCTCATACCCAGACCTTCCCGCTGATCCTGACCCCCCTGCACTCAGAAGCCCCTCCCATTGAGAAGCCCCACTCCCCCTGGATCACCCCGACGAGCCACCCGAATCCC
Source organism: Trachemys scripta elegans (assembly GCF_013100865.1). Taxonomy (NCBI): domain Eukaryota; kingdom Metazoa; phylum Chordata; order Testudines; family Emydidae; genus Trachemys; species Trachemys scripta. The sequence goes on along the minus strand of NC_048299.1, from coordinate 226,406,912 downwards.
CACTCCACGGAGCCTCAATCAGCTGCACCTGGATCTCCACCTCACTGAGTCCCACTCCCCCAGCATCTAGACCCCCCCCACTGAACCCTCCACACCTATACCCCCCGATGAGCTCTATCACCTCCATATCCAGATCCCCCCTGCTGAGTCCCAACCAAATTGCACTTAGAACCCCCCAATAAGCCCCTGTGCATCCAGAGCCCTCCCGCACCCGGATCCCCCACTGATCTGCCCGCACCCAGATTGCCCTATAGAACCCTCTCAACCCACATGTGGATCCTCCCACTCTAAGCCCCTCCACACTTGGATCCTGCCTTTCTGAGTCTGCCTGCCCACACCTGGTGCACCTGCCATGGAGGGGGGGTGCTTCTAGGACAGTCCTAGTCCTAACGCTGTGTCAGGGTTGCGTGCAGCCTCACCGCTGAGTCCGTGTCTGGGGTTGGGGGAGCTGCACAGTGATCTCCCACCTCTGTGCAGTCAGTGACCTGTGCTCCCCAATGCCATGCTGGAGTCTCCACATTTATTTGACAAATAAAATTTGCAGAATTTTAAAATATTGCGTGCAGAATTTTTAATTTTTGGCGCAGAATGCCCTCAGGAGTAATATAGCCTAAAACAATAGCTCTGAGAGGGGGAACTACCCAAGCATCTTAATGGGGTGTGAACTCCAAGACCCCTCTGCCCTTAGGGCTCCACCCCAGCAGAGGACTTTGTGTATGACAGGAGAAGAAGATGACAGTGGGCCCAGTCCAACTACCCATGCAACTACACCCTGGTTGTGGGTGTGCACTGGCCCCCTTGCTGCTACCACATTTGGGAGGAATAAGGGAGATGCATACGACTGCCCCTGCTTCTCTTGGAGGAAGGTAGAGTTGCCCCTGCCATAACCACTCCAAGGAGGTCCCCCATCACAGTGTTCCTAGGGCCCTGGGCAGGCTTAATCTGGCCATCCCTCCCCAGCTGTCTGCTTCCTTCCATGCCCCTCCTCTTTGCCTACTTCCATCACCTGCCAGTCTCCTATCCCATCCATGCTCTTGTTCTTCCATCTCCCCAATCCAGCTCTGTGCCTCTTCTTAGCCTGTCTGGCCTCCTGTCCCGCTATATTTCTCGGCTCTCCAGCCTTGTAACCTCTCCCCTACACACACTCACACTCACACTCACACTCACACTCACACTCTCTCTTTCTCTTTCTCGGCCCAGCCCAGCCCAGCCCAGCAGCCCCATACAAAGTTTAATCAGGTGGAATCAGGAACAGGACAGTTTATAAATGTTTTAAAATATAAATATATTTAATATTGTATTTTAAACATTTATCTGTATATATGTGAAAACAGGATCTTTGTAATTCCTCTAAACCTTCCTTCAAACACAAAAAGGTGCTTCATTTAAACAAAGGCCAAGAGCAAAACAAACTTGGAGTTTCTAGGCCAAGCCATTTCAGTGAAAGATAATGTTCCAAAAAACATGATGGAAAATTTAAAGTGGATGAAAGTGACATTTCTGAAATACCCTAACTTCAATAAAACTTCTTTTTCTAAGCTTCCCAAGGAAACCTCTAGTCTGTAGCATGTGACATTTCAGGGAGATTAGAGGTCTTTAAGGGGATTTTAGTGGAGAATAGGGATGTTTAAAATCAGACTTATAATGGCAAGTGGCTTCAACCATAAATATGGAGCAGCTCCCACCATTCCCACAAGGATAGTGAAAAATGGAGATCTCTTAAGCACAAGAAACAGCATGGACATCAACTTCCTTCTGTGTGGGGCTGCTCAAGGTCCAGGAAACAGACATTGGTAATCAGAATGATCCTTAATATATCGGGCTCTAAGTTAGAAGTTCCTGCTGCTACAGCAGAAGAGGGTGATGTAGAGAGAGATTTAGTGGCTTCAGCAAGTCATGCCTCCTAGGATGGTTTGGTGCTATCAAGACGACACAGTTTGGATGTTGCAATTTTCTGAAAAGCTCTGCTTATCAGAGCGGGAGAGAAAAGATGTACGCCTCAAAGAGCAAGAGAGTATCTGATTCCAATCCCAATGAGTCCTGGAAACTAGAGGAAACTGTCTGTACCTTCTTGTTTGATTAGGAGGCACTGGTTGGATACTCATTGCCTAAAACTTCAGATTCTGCTTGAAGGTGAAACCTCTCTGACTTCTAGCTGGCCGATTCTCTGTCATTGGCTGATGGTCTTGTGACATCATGTGGCCAATTGCATTAACATCCAAGCACTATTTACAGAAATTAAAGAACTCAGACAGTTTAGCCACAGACTAACAAGGTTAACACACAAGCCATTGTCCATGCTCAGGAAAGTCTCAACAGCCAGATTGCTTGAGGTGGGTTTAGTGAGGAAAAAATTAAGTGTGATCTCCAACCCAAAAATCATCTCAGCTCTACTGTCTGAACGAAGGAGAGATTAATTTAGGAGCACCCCAACAGATACTCTAATTTTCTAACCACCAACAAAGAGAATATTTCAGCTCTGTAACAATGATAAATGGGTCAATCTGAGGTCAGATTAAGGTGGCCAGTAGTAGAGAAGCCAAAGTTGCAGTGTTTGAATGTTAGCAGAAACTTCTTGATGGTGGAATTGGTTAGTTGTGGAAGTCCCATTGCTTGGGTTTTGAAAACTAGACCAGAAAAATCCCAAGTAACATTCCTGCATTGGTAGAGAGATGTACTAGGTGAGGGTCAACTTCATTCTAGTAACCACTGTGCCTAAAGCAGGACAGGCCCCCTGTTGATCTGCTGAGCTCAAAAGGCAGTTTTGCCTGTCAGGCAAGCATTAGGGGTTCAATCTCAATAAAGCTGGCACATGGTGACTTTTGCTGAACAACGGGTTCCTTGGATCAACCCAACACTCAGAAATTATTCCTGGGGGAATTCTGCAGGACTGCGCACCCGCAGAAAATGCCCCCCTCCTTTTACCCCCCCAAAAATTCCTGTGCTTCCCTGAAGAAAATGCCAGGGAGGCAAAGGAAAGCTGCAGGGGAGAGGGGTAGGGTGACCAGATGTCCCAATTTTATAGGGATAGTCCCAATTTTGGGGTCTTTTTCTTATATAGTCTCCTATTACCCCCCACGCCCTGTCCTGATTTTTCACACTTGCTGTCTGGTCACCCTAGAGAGGGGGAAAGAGGGGGAACCACCATGGATGCAGTTTTTTGGGGGGGATTGCCCTCCCAAACAGAGGCGAGGCATGGGGGGGCACATGGGTTACGTGCCACTGCGCACCCCCCCCCCCATTTCTGCAAGCCCAGAGCTAACCAGCTGAAGGAGGCTGCGTCTTTGCTCCACTGACTCTGCAGCTGAATGCTGCCTCTTGGGTCTTAGTGCCAGTTGTGCTCCCCTTCTGTGTTTTCGGTGCAATGGTGAGTAGGGCTGGATAAGGGCGGAGGGGTAAGGAGAGAAGGGGGACGGAGGGAAGAGGCAGTGGGGAAGGAAGGGGGTGGAATAGCCCCAACCAGCTGCACCTGGACCCTCACCTCATCAAGCCCCTCTCCCCCAGCACACAGACCCCTCCCTGCCGAGCCCCATTTCCCCACAACCAGACCCCACCCCCATTGAGCCCCAACCACCTTCACCTGGATCCCCTGCAGAGTCCTGTTATCTCTACATCTGAAGCCCCCCAATGACCCCCCGTGCATCCAGATCTTCCACTGAGCCTCCCGCACTCAGATTGCCCCACACAAAAACCTCTCACCCCACACCTGGATCCCTCCACACTAAGCCCCTCCATACTTGGATCCTGCTGGGCTGAGCCTGCCACCCACCCCTGGTGCACCTGGCGCAGAGGAGCAGGGCCCCCGGGTGTTTCTGGGGCAGGCGCAGCCCTTGCACTGTGTTAGGGTTGGGTGCAACCTCACTGACGAGTCCCTGTACCGGGGGAGATGGGGGCTTCAGAGTGAGCTCCCACCCTAATGCAGCCAGTGGCCTGTGCTTCCCACTGCCATACTGGAGCCACATTTATTTATTGACCAATAAAATTTGCAGAATTTTGTAGAATTTTAAAATATGCACAGAATTTTATATATATATATATGGTGAATTCCCCCAGGAGTAAGGAATATAGTGATTCATGGCTGCCACATCATAACTTTAAATGGAAATCTGTGTATCTCCACAGACATTTTGTTAAGAAAGAGGTGGGGTTTTGTAACAATATCTACTGTTGCATCTTTGACTTAATTTTTTTCACTAAAAAGCAGAATAGGGTGCGTCTATAGCTATGCTTTTCAAATGATCATTAAGAACATAAGAATGGCTATGCTGGGTCAGACCAATGGTCCATCTAGTCCAGTATCCTGTCTTCCAACTGTGGCCAGTGACACATGCTTCAGAGGGAATGAGCAGAACAGGGCAATTATCGAGTGATCCATGCTCTGTTGTCCCATCCCAGCTTCTGGCAGGCAGAGGCTTAGGGACACCTGGAGCATGGGGTCATGTCCCTGACTATCTTGGTTAATAGTGAGAAGTTACAATAGTGTCCAAAGTTGTGATCAACATTTCAATCTTAATTAATAGGCAGCAGGTTTAAAACAAACCTACGGAAGTACTTCTTCACACAACACACAGTCAACCTGTGGAACTCGTCATGGAATGTTGTAAAGGCCAAAAGTATAGGTGTTCAAAAAAGAATTAGATAAATTCATGGAGGATAGGTTCATGAATACAATTGTTGGTGTTATTGTAACTTATCATTGCCTTAATGCTTTTATTTAAAATTTTGCTTTTGGACATATGGTACAGTGACTATGCCATAACTTTTTAATATTAAATAATTTTTGTACTAGATGTCTATGTGCTTGGGGGTAGGTCTGTTATAATGTATTATATACTCAAGAAGAGGAGAAGATGAATGCAGTCAACAGTTGTCTCTGTGGGAAAATAATAATTCTGTGGCAGTAAGAGCTAGGTGGTATTATTATTTCTATTTATTTATTAGTGCCTTGTATATGATTACTTGTGACTTCCTAACATGAACACGATTTTCTATGCTGAGGCTATAGTTGCGGTAGGACGTTAGAGAAGACAGCAGTGTCCCTGATCCTGCATATACTTACACATATGCTTAACTTTGCCCACTGTGAGTGGTCCCAAGCAGGTAAAGTTAAGGATGTATATAGGTGTATGCAGGACCCAGGGTAAGTAAGTTTTCACTACAGTGAACACTAAGCCTCAGGTAATGGTGGTGCAAATGTAGCATCTGTTGCAACTATTTCCTTGCTCTTTTTAATATTTCTTTTTTTTAAAGACATTTTTTGCCCCCTCCTTTTTAAGCATCAGAAAAAATATTGGGGCCTGATTCTCATTTTCATTAAAACTCCTTTACATTTGCACCACATTTATGAATTCTTTACTCTGCCAGAGCAGTGTTAAGATGCCAATGTAAATGAGAATCAGCCTCTTGGGCCCAGATTTTTAAAGGTATTTAGGCATTGGTGCGCTCGGCATTGCGATCCCTAGTAGACTGAGAAGCCTGCATCTTATTTTCAAAAGTGACTTAGGCCTAGTTTATACTTAAAATTGAGGTTGTCATAACTACATTGCTCAGGGATGTGAAAAATCCATGCTGACCTAAGCCGCAGTACAGGCACAAGTGGATCAGTGGAAGAATGCTTCTGTCGACCCATCTTGCATCTGAAGAAGTGAGGTTCTTACCCACGAAAGCTTATGCTCCCAGTACTTCTGTTAGTCTCAAAGGTGCCACAGGACCCTCTGTTGCTTTTTACAGATTCAGACTAACACGGCTACCCCTCTGATACTCTGTCGACCCAGTTACCATTGCTCCGGGAGGTGGTGTTCCTACACCAAAGGAAAAACCCCCTTCCATCCGTGCAGGCTGCGGGATTATGCTGATTAAGCTACAGCACAGTAGCTATGCCGTTATAGACCCTGTAGTGTAGACATGGCCTTAGGCACTTGGGAGCCAAAGTCCCACTGTCAGTAGTAGTATAAAAAGGAAGTAATGGATTTCAAGGATGAATTTTCACTATTGTGTTGTTTGCTATTTTGCAAGGAAACTAAAAGAGAACACCTATCTTTCTTGACATGGACCAAAATAAATGCCATTTGGGAGTCTGTCTGGTTACACAAATGTTAATGGGAAACAAGTTTTGGAATCTAGTTCAGATGATAGTTTGGAGATAAAACCACATCAGATTAGAGACTACCAAGATGGCAGAATGTTAAATTACCATAAATGACCAAGTTCTCCGAATTTTCAAATGAACGTTAGACTTGAATTGGACATATAAAGGATGTTGGACTAAACAAATCTTGTTGTTTGATTAGTAGTAGATATATGAAATGGTATTTCAGAAAAATGCTCCATCACTGAAAGCCTGTATCTCTACTAGCATAGCATTTAACTGCTGATATAGTGTGGCATGTTGGGAATCTGATGATTTATATGTGAAAATTGTCTACATATGTATAATGTTAATGTATACATTTTAATGCCTACAGAAACCTATTACCAGAGCCAAATAATATATAGCAGAAAAGGAAATTAAGAAATATAAGCAAAGAAGAAAAGATATTTTCAGTTGAAATTTGGAATGAGATTTAGAGTTGATGAGGTAGAGAGAGAGGTTATTCCAGATAGTAGAAACTGCAGAATAGAAGTCTCTTTAAATGTGTATATTGCAAGTATAATTTTAAAAGTTGATATAGATAGACGATTATGCTAACTTTGCTACAGAAATCGGCACTGGAATGTCAAAGTAATCCAAGGGAAAATATAAAGTAAATATATTTTCTTAGTTTTTGCTGGTGCTATTAGAAGATTCTTTAACTTCTAGGCTTATTAATTCTGATATTTTCATTAAATTTCATCATTAGAAAAGTCACATCCTTAAGTGAACTGGCACTTCCTATGAGAGGAAAGCTTATTTTGCTGAAGCTGTTCAGAAGTTTGATTCTTAGTTCTACGTATAATGTAGCAATGCTTCCTGGCATATTTCCTTGAGATCAAATAAAGAAGATAAAATTGGACCCCGATCCTGCAATTGGATTTGTCTGAGTCGATGCTTGTGCCTGCATAGAGCCTGAATGATTTTAATGGTGCTCTGTGAGCCACATGGATGCAGGCTGCCTGCCAGGATCGATTTTATGATTGAGGTATTAGGGAGTAGCTGTTGTATGTTTTTATGAGTGTAGGGTATGTGTATTTTAGGATTACCTCAAAGTGAACATTATAGGTAAGGTGGGGATATAGGTTCCGTTCTTTTAAAGGAAAAAGGTAGCATTAATTCAGTATCAAAGATGAGAAATCACAAATGAGAAGTTCCAGAAATTAAGGTTTGTACTACTGCAATAATTCATATATATCTGAGCCTACCTCTCATTTTGAATACATCTCATATATATATTTTCTGCCCTTGTTTAAATGTTAATTAACAGAGAGACAAGATGGATGAGGTAATATCTTTTACTGGACCAACTTCTGTTGGTGAGAGAGACAAGCTTTCGTGCCACACAGAGCTTTTCTTCAGATCTGGGAAAGGTACTCCAAGCATCACAACTAAGGCCATGTCTACGCTCCCAAATTATATCAACCTAATTTACATCGGCATACAGCCACTGAAGTTACTAAATCACTTCTGTGGGTTGGCTCCTTGTGTTGGTGATGCATGTCCTCACTTGTATCAATTGTATTGTCAGTGTGGGCATTGTGGGACAGCTCCAGAAAGCCAGTAAGGCTACGTCTGCAGCACGAAATTAATTTGAAGTTATTTTATTCGAATTTCCAGAATTGAGTTCATACATTCGATGTTATGTGTCCCCACTAACGCGTGTGAATTCGGCGGAGTGCATCCACAGTACCGAGGCTAGCATCGAATGTCGGAGCGGTGCACTGTGGAAGCTATCCCACAGTTCCCGCAGTCTCTGCTGCCCATTGGAATTGTGGGTTAAGCTTCCAGTGCATGATGGGGCAAAAACATTCTCACGGGTTTTTCTGGGTGTGTGCCGTCACTCGCTCTTCCTCCGTGAAAGCTACGGCAGATGCCATGCTGCCAGCAGATGGTGCAGCCCGGTGCACTGCCTGTTTCCTGGTTTTCTCCTTCAAATGTCTTCGGCCATCATGAACAGAGCCACACAGCTTCTGCTGCTTTCTCCAGATTGTCTGTCCTGGGCCCCCGTGAAAGCTACAGAAGGCAACAATTCCCCGCCATTTCTTGGCCATCGTGAACAGGGCCTAACAGCTTCCGCCGCAAACTCTGCTCTCGCCTCTTTTTCAATGTTGTGGGTCCTGGGCTCCCGTGGAAGCTACAGAAGGCAACAATTCCCTGCTGTTTCTCACCCATTGTGAACAGAGCCGCACAGACAATCTGGAGAAAGCAGCAGAAGCTGTCCTGGGCTCCCATGGAAGCTACAGAAGATAACCATTTACCGCCTTTTATCGGCCATCTTGAACCGAACAGCTCATTTCACGCCCTTTTTCCAGGATTACCCATGCAGGCACCATTGCGCGGCAAGCATGGAGCCCGCTCAGATCTCTGCTGCCGTTTTGACCACTGAAAACACCTCGCGCATTATCCAACAGTATGTTCAGTACCTGCAAAACCAGGCGAGGAAGCGATGACATTACGATTACTATACTGATGAGGACATGGACACAGACGTTCCTAGATGCACGGCATGTGGCGATTGGGAGATAATGGTGGCATTAGGCCAGTTCATGCTGTGGAACGCTGATTTGGGGCCTGGGAAACAAGCACAGACTGGTAGGATCACATAGTGTTGCAGGTCTGGGATGATTCCCAGTGGCTGCGAAACTTTCGTATGCGTAGGGCCATTCTCATCGAACTTTGTGACTTGCTGTCCCCTGCCCTGAAGCGCAAAGACACCAAAATGAGAGCAGCCCTCACTGTGGAAGCTTGCAACACCTGACAGCTACCGGTCAGTCGGGAATCAGTTTGGAGTGGGCAAATCTACTGTAGGGGCTGCTGTGCTGCAAGTAGCCAATGCAATCATTGACCAGCTGCTATCAAGGGTAGTGACTTTGGGAAATGTGCAGACCACTGTGGATGGCTTCAATGCGCTGGGGTTCCCTAACTGCGGTGGGGCGATAGACGGAACATATATCCCCATCTTGGCCCCCGCACACCGTGGCAGCCTGTACATAAACCACAAAGGGTACTTTTCCATGGTGCTGCAAGCACTGGTGGATCACAAGGGACGTTTCACCAACATCAACGTGGGATGGCTGGGAAAGGTGCATGACACTCGCATCTTCAGGAACTCTGGTCTGTTTGAACAGCTGCAGGAAGGGACTTACTTCCCAGACCGGAAAATTACTGTTGGGAATGTTGAAATGCCTATAGTTATCCTCAGGGACCCAGCCCACCCTTAATGCCATGGCTCATGAAGCCGTACACAGGCACCCTGTACAGTAGTAAGGAGCAGTTCAACTATAGGCTGAGCAAGTGCAGAATGGTGGTAGAATGTGCTTTTGGACATTTGAAAGGGCGCTGGCGCAGTTTACTGACTCGGTTAGATCTCAGCACAACCAATATTCTGCTTGTTGTGTGCTCCACAATATCTGTGAAAGTAAGGGCGAGACTTTTATGGCGGGGTGGGAGGTTGAGGCAACTTGCCTGGCTGCCAATTTCACACAGTCAGACAACAGGGCGATTAGAAGAGCGCAGCAGGGCATGCTGCGCATCAGAGAAGCTTTGAAAGCCAGTTTCATGACTGGCCAGGGTACAGTGTGACAGTTGTTTGTTTGCTTCTCTTGAAGTTACCCGCACCCTATATATATGAAAGGAAATAAAGTCAAAATTGTTTAAAAACTGTTCTTTATTATTTGATGCACAATGCATTGAGAGAAATTAGAAGGTAGACTTGGGGGGGAGGAGGTTGGGGGGATTGAGGAGGGAAGGACAAGTCCAGAAACCAAATCAAAAGTTCGCATATGCCAGCTTTCTGGTATTTGGGCGATCCTCTGGGGTTGAGTGTGTGGGGTCCCTGTAGCCTCTCCCCTCGTGTTCTTGGGTGTCTGGGTGAGGAGGCTATGGAACTTGGGGAGGAGGGAGTTTGATTATACAGGGGCTGCAGCGGAAGTCTGTGGTCTTGCTGCCTTTCCCACATTAGATCCACTATACAGCGGAGCATGTCAGTTTGCTCCCCCATGAGCTTGACCATAGCGTCCTGCCTACTCTCATCACGCGCCTCCCTCCTCTCTTCGTGTTTCTGTAATGCTTTACGGGACTCCGCAGTTGTTTGCCTCCATTCATTCAGCTGGGCCCTATCAGTGCGGGAGGACTGCATGAGCTCAGCGAACATGTCGTCCCGAGTTTGTTTTTTCCACTTTCTAATCTGGACCAGCCTCTGGGACGGAGTAGATAGGGGCCGCGTTGAAACATTTGCACCTGTGGGAGGAGAAAAAGGGAGGGTAGTAGTTTAAAAAATACATTGCAGAGAACAAAGGGGGGACTTTGGTATGAGTAAGCCATTGCACACGGCCGGGCAACAGAATTCATCTTGTAGGCAGCCCCTAGGGGCACGCAGGGTTCTGCTTCTTCTACATTCATTTCAATGCTTTCAAACTGCTGGGCCCCCTTTCCCACAGCAAGCAATGCCTGGTGGGTTTGCCATATAAAAGGAGGAGCTGCAGGCTTTCTGGGATGATCACTGCACATAACACCCCTCCCCACTCACCCCCAACCGCGTGGCTCCGATCAGGCTCAGAGCAGGGAAGAGCTGAGTCATTTACTCTAAACGCGAACAACCCAGCGCGACTGGGTTCCACCCCCCGCCCTGGCCCCCCACCGCGTGGCTCTGATCAGGTTCTCACTCACCGGAAGTACCTTCTCCAGGGCATGGAACAGGAGCTTGCCTTGGGAGTGAGGGGAGGCTATTGGCTCTAGCATTAAGATTAGTTCCTGGCTAAGGGAAAAACGGATTCCCCACTTGCCGCCTATGCACTGTCCTCCTCTTCCTCTTCGTCCTCCAGTGTCTCTTCTTCCTCGCTCCATGCAACTCCCCCCTTGCAGGTGTCCACGGACAGGGGTGGGGTAGTGGTGGCATCACCCCCCATAATTGTATGGAGCTCACGGTAAAAGCGGAATGTATGGGGCTGTGACCCAGAGCGCCCGTTTGCCTCCTGGCTTTTTGGTATGCTTGCCTGAGCTCCTTGATTTTTGTATGACACTGCTCTGTGTCCCTGGAGTAGCCTCTTTCCGTCATGGCTCTGGAGACTTTAGCGTAGGTATTTGCGTTCCTTTTTTTGGAACGTAGTTCTGCCATAACAGACTCATCTCCCCAGCATGCGATGAGATCCAGTACCTCCCGTTCGGGCCATGCTGGAGCTTGTTTGCAAATCCGGGACTGCGTGATCTCCTGTGATGGTGGACTCTGCATGGTCACCTGTGCTGCTGGTGACCAAACAGGAAATTAAATTCAAAAGTTCCCAGGGCTTTTCCTGCCGACCTGGCTAGTGCATTGGAGTTGAGAGTGTTGACCAGAGCGGTCACAAGGGAGCATCCTGGGATAGCTCTCGGAGGCCAATAACGTCAAATTGTGTCCACAATACCTTTAACCCGGGATTGCAATCTCGGTTTAAGCACTACTCCACCTGCCGAGGTGGAGTACAAAAATCGAATTAAAGAGCCCTTTAAATCGGATAAAAAAGTTTGATCATGTGGACAGAATCTTTTTTTTTCGAAATAACTCAGCTAATTCCGAAATAACAGGCTAGTGTAGACCAGGCCTTACATTCAATGTAAGCAACACGGTGTCTACACTAACACTGTGTCAACCTAATTAGATCTATTGTTACTCTATGCCACTCACGGTGATGGTGTTCCTAAATTGGCATAGAGAGGCACTTATGACAGGTAGAGCCAAATTTAAGTGAAGACCTTCCACTGCTAGGTCAACCCAAGGCATCTTACGTTGACCTAACCATGTAGTATAAACTGTGCTCAGTGCAAGGTGGAGCAGAAACCCCCTCTTTTTGTCCTATGACTGCAGAAGTGTTAACAGGCCACTCTACCTTGAATGGACCCTTGCAGTATGCACTAACTACTTATGCTAAACAATCTATTCCACTTTGCATTTAGCTGGGACTCTCAGAGTACCTTTCCCAGACCTGAAGAAGAGCTCTGTGTGGCTCAAAAACTTGTCTTTTTCACCAACAGAAGTTGGTCCAATAAAAGATATTACCTCAGCCATCTTGTCTTTCTAATATCATAGGACCGACAGCTAAAACTACTTTGCAATTAACTAACAGTAATACAATCACTATTAAGTGTACAAGATGTGTGACATGTTCAAGTTCATATTGCAGTAGGAATCTTATCTTCTGGAACCTCTGACTTCAGCATGCTTGAATTTGTAATCTTAATGTTGCATTAATGCTAACTTTTATATTTTTTATTATCAAGATTATAAAAAATAGCCTGAAGGTAGCTTCCCAAACCTATAGTTAAGAATAGGGTTTTAAAAAGTGCCTATTACCTGGCAGCTTCTATTGTTGTGTGATATTTGTGCATTTGCGGATGGTGTGGCAGGTGAGCCAGATAATGCTTTTGGGTTGTGTTGTATAGCTATTACCTTTAGTGGTGTTCAAAACTAATATATGAGTAATTCTTGATAAATTTTTAAAATATCTATGCACAAACAGGATCCGTTTAATTTATATTAAATAACAAGTCTTCAATGAAAGTAGCTCAACATGCAATGAATCTAATGCTGCCTCAACAGCTTTGCTAACTCCAGTTTTTGCCTGTTGTATTTTCTTGTTTGTGTGTGTGTTTCATGCAGCTTTCTGAACTCTTATCTGCTAGCCTTAATAGTCTGCTTTTTGTTTTTTTGGTCCTGTTTTGCCTTTTAAACCTGATTAAAATGTCAGAAACAATGGGGAAAGGAACAATTATACCAAAGAATAGTTGGCACAAACATTCCACTTGCACAGATTGTACAGATTCCTTTGATTTACAAACCAATCTAAATGAGTTGTGCATGATGTTGACGCTATTCCTTAGCAAGGGATGTTTGCAGCAAAGAACCCATCTGGGTTCTATTCCTGGAACTCCTATGAACAGCCTGGGCATGATTCACCTCTGTTTTAGTGCAGCTTTGTGTCACTGGTGTTTCAGCAGCATAGAAACTCAGCAGCACAGCGATGAATTGTGCGCTCTCTATGAAGAAGGAGGGATAATATTTCACTTCTGAAAATACCTTGAAGCTGTGCCATGGAAAGCGATGTAAACCCAGAGTTATTAGAACTCAATTTAGCAGTCCCTGGGTTTGTTAACCAAGGGCTTGAGCATCTACACTCATTTGTAACCCCAGATTAGGAATTGTTGAACTCTGGGTCCCAACCGGGAGTTCCAGCATCTATGCTGCATTATGCAGGTTTGAGTCCAACCACCCATATCCCAGACTTCCTAGTGCCCTCTCAAAATGTGGCTGTTCTAGCCGTTTGTTCATGGTGCAGTGTGGGAAAACTGTAGGACTTGAACTGTAGGTCCCAGCTTGATACAGGCTCAGACTCTCCATCCCTTTAGGGTTCTGGGACCCTGGGTCCAAGCCCTGGGTTAGGGCAATTTGTGTGTAGACAGAAGGGGAGCTAGGCTGGAGCCTGAGTTTGAATCCTGGGCTTGAGTTGATTCAGGTGAAAGTAATCAAAACATATCTTAACTAATAGTAGTGCCACCTCCATTTACTAGCTTAACATTCAGTTTGAGCTACTGAGCAGCATCAGTGGGAACTGTCAGCCAGCCCTTTCTTCTCTGTCTCACAATTGTTAAAAATTATCCAGAAAAACTTGCAATATATGTTCTGCATCATTGTGGTACCAGTCCCAATGGTAGCTCAGAGACATACTGTGAAGGCTTAGAGCAGCTTGCAGATACTTTAATGTATGGGAGAGAAGTAGAGAAATTACAGTCTGCAGCACATTTAGGAAGCATTTATTAGGCAACAGGGAAAAAACAGCACATGCGGTAAGGAAGGGTGGTACTGTACTTGCTATGAACAGAATAAGGTACCATGACTTTCCAGAGTTTTGCTTCATTGGACGGCTCTATTTCCACTTGCTACAAATAGATCAGTGAAAAGAACGAGGAGTACTTGTGGCACCTTAGAGACGAACAAATTTATTTGAGCATAAGCATGCATCTGATGAAGTGGGTTTTAGCCCATGAAAACTTATGCTCGAATAAATTTGTTAGTCTCTAAGGTGCCACAAGTACTCCTCGTTCTTTTTGCTGATGCAGACTAACACGGCTGCTACTCTGAAATAGATCAGTGAAACGATGTTCTGATAGGGTTGCACGTCTTGCTTTTATTCCCAGCTCATCTCTTCTCACTGCCCTCTTTTAGCTTCTCTCCTCACCATTCAGTTAGGTCAGTTTGTCTTTTGGATGGGTTGAACAGTGCTCTCTGCAGTCAGAATCCATAGCTGTTTGTAAGTGATTTCTGCGAGATAGAATGCTATGCTGTCATTTCTGAATGTATTTCTTTGCGTAACAAACTATGAGCCTCCAACGTTACTTTCTTGGGTCCTAGGCAGATCAAAGTATGCAATTACTTGCTGACATTTTGATAAAACAGTGGCTGCTTGCGGGAGGAAGGCTCTTCAGTTCCTATTCATCATTATTAAATTACTGATTAACTGCAGCATGAAGCTCTATGAGGGTCATGATTCTTCATCATGAAGATCTAGTAAAGCTTATTTGTAAATTACACTTACAAATGAGAATCCAGATCAGGACCTCTGTTGCATCCTCACTTTCTTACCCTAATTTTCATATATGCAAGAAACATAACAGTTGAGATGGGACATATTGTAGAGGAATTTGAGGTAAATGGTGTCAAATTTAAATTGTGTCAGTGTTACATTTCTTGCTTTGACCATGCAGCTCCCAGTATATTTTATATATTTGTTTCCTCTTTATTTTAGGAAGCATTATATGGTTTAGAAACAGTTTAGAAGTTTTCAACTCTAAAAATTATTGCAGTAAAATATTGTTAAGTCATAGAGGGTGAAGCTAGACTTTGATCATTTTTTTCCTTTAATGGCTCTGTAACAAAAATATGAAATCCAGATGAAATGCAAGCAGCAGATATGAACCAGGTTTTTATTTCAACTATGGCATTTTCTTCCAGTTAGAAAATTAATATTCCTCCAAAAAAGGCACTCTCCAGAAGAAATGATATGTTAGAGCTCTGAACCGTGAGAGCACCTGAATTGCTGCAGATGCCAGCAATGCAGTGGCCCTGCATATCTGGGAAGAAGGTTATTCTATTCCACAAAAGCCAAAAAGGCATAAGAATGGGCTCCACAATACTGAACAGCGGAGAAGTTTGGGGGAAACAGTGCTAGTGTAAATTAGCTTCCATCTATCGCAGCTCCCAAGCGAGGTGCAGCTTTTTCCTTTTCTTTTTCTTTCTTTTTCCCCCATCCCGTTTGTTAACAAATCCCCCAGCATCATTCCCATGAGAATAACTGCCTTATGAAAATTGGGCTAGAAAGAGTCACAAAAGTGGTGGGCAGGGTGTGGAGTGACACTTATTCACAGTGTATAGAGGGATACATACATATTCTGCAGAGAGGCAGCTGGTCTAGTGTATAGGGTACTGGACTGGTATGTGTCCCAGGAGACCTGGGTTCTATTCCTGGCTCTGCCATTGATCTGCTATGTGACCATGGGCCAGTCATTGGGCTCTTTCTGCCTCTGTTTCCCCTCCCTTTCCCTATTAACAGGGATTTTTTTTTTTTTTTTTTTTTTTTTTTTTTGGTGGAGTTATTAGAAGTAGGAGTAGTTCAATGAGTGCACTAGAGTTTATAAACTCTGCCTGGGCCTAATCTGGATCTCCATGAGGTAGGGATTACAGGCAAAGAACTCTATATGGGAGTGAAAAGAGAATTTTCATGGCTGGGAAAATGGGAGATAGGGCATCAAAAGGGGATTTGATCTAAGGACAGAGAGAAAAAGATACCTGGGGAGACCCCTGCACATTTTGCAAGCTCCACGGGATTCCTGTCAATGATTAGTTCTAATTCCCAGGCAAAATCATTTACTAAGCTGGATTCAAGGCTTAGATATACATTTAGTTGCTTAAAGCATGGTGTACTCGGAAAGGCTGGTATGATGAAATGGCATTGTACGGTAGCTTATGTTGTCTTAATGATTTCTTGTGCAAAGCCGTTGCCTTTAAATTTTGCCCATAGTTACATCCAAGCTAAATTAGGGCCAGACCTGTGCCCTGCCTTCTACTTGAGGATCTGGGCATTAAGTAAGGTTGTACTGGAATAACTGAGAATAGAACTAATAATTTTGTTGATGAAGCATGAGCCGGAAGAGAGTCTAGCTCTCTTGCTCTTAAAAATCTGTGTTGGCTCTGCCATGTAAACCAGAGTAAAAAGTTGTAAAAACTTTTCTGTCAATAAAGTAACTAGCTGTGTAGCTGAATATGAACAGAGTTGCTAAGTAAGAAGTCATTCTTATGCAGTCACTTTTCAGAGCAGAATTCTGAGAAGAGGCCATTGGGAGATGTCTGGGAACCCAGCAGGGTTGGGGGGGAGGCAGCCAAGCAATTTGCTGACACCTCCTTGTGGCAGATGTCCAGTGCAGGTACTCTGTAGGGAAGGGACACAGTGACCCGATAAATGGCCTGGTAAAGGATTTTAAAAGGAGGTGTTAGTTAAAGAAACGGAATGGGGGGGCGAGGGGCTCCTATGGATGGTATGGCAGGGAACCAACCTCCCTTTCTTACAGCCCACCTCTGAGGGGGAGGGGTGGATAGTAAGGTCCCGGCAATGGATTGGCTGGGGGACCTGGATGGAAAAAGATGGGGAGCTGGCAGAAGCCCCTCAGGGGCTGAATGAACATGGAGTTACCTGCACTGTACACTTTTATCTGCCGTGTAGTTCCAGACATCTAATAATAGAGTTATGGTCTGATTAAAATCATATAAAATGTCTCCCATCCTTCTTTCAGTATAGCCGGACAATCACTTTTCAGAGAAGAATTTTATTTTGAGAAAGAAATTAGAGCTGGTTGAAAAATAGGGATTTTTTTCCAAGGAAAATTTCAGTGCAAATTGAAGAAAAAGTTTGTCTAAATTTCCCATTGACAATTCTGGTGGTGGGTTTTTTTTTTGGAGGGGAAAAAATGAATACTGAAAATAATGTGGATTTTGGCTGAAAAAAAGATAATTTGTCAGGTGTTCAGTTCTTCAAAATACTGAAATTTTCAGCTGGAAGCAGACACTTTCCATGAAAAATTTTGTTTGGTTGAAAACCCAAATTTCCATCACAAATATTTTGGACAAAAAGTTTTCAACCAACCGAGAAGAAATCCATTAAGAGAATGCTTCAATTTTTGCCTCATTCAGATCATTCTGAAAACTTATTTCTGCAACCAACAAACCATGGCTCTCTGAATTGTTCTTATAGATACATTGGTTCTAAAGGATTAAGAATCCTAGGAGTGCACAAAGTTGCATGGGGACTCATTGGGTGATCTGTCCATGACAATATCTTCTAGTTTGTTACAGTGGCTTTTATTCCTTGGGGACAGAAACAAATTTGTGTGTGTGTGTGTTTATATTTACACAAAAAGACAGGTAGCAAATATTTGTTAGAAGATTGTGTTTTAGTGGTATTTTGTGAATAGTATATGTGCATGAATATTAGGAGCATTTAGATTATTTATGATTTATACTTCTAGTTAAAACAGAACCAATGAGCAGCAGTGAGATTGCTACGACTACAGCAGACGAGTCTTTAGACAATTTCTCAGGATCAGGTAAGAAATAAATAAAGATATTTTTCACTTATTACACCGCTACCTCGATATAACGCAACCCGATATAACACGAATTCAGATATAACGCAGTAAAGCAGTGCTCCAGAGGGGCAGGGCTGCGCACTCCGGTGGACCAAAGCAAGTTCGATATAACGCGGTTTCACCTATAACGCAGTAAGATTTTTTGGCTCCCGAGGACAGCGTTATATCGAGGTAGAGGTGTATTTTCTTCCCCTCTTACAGTCTAAATACTGTATGCAGAAGTTAAAAATAAAAGGTTGTGTACAGTCTGTAGCTCGCACATTCTATCAGGGCCTGATCTTACACACCTTACTCAGGTCAGTGGGAATTTTCCATGAGTAAGAAATGTGAAATCAACTCATTGAAATCCATGGATAACTTCATTGGGAGCTCCACTCAGGATTGGGGCAGTATTATGGCTCAAACTGTTGTTTTGTTTTGTTTTCTGATGGCTAGCAGATCCATATCTGCATGCTCTAGTTTGCATTGTGAATGGGATAAAAGTCTAAAATCCTCCTCCTTGCTTGCTTACCTGTATGATGCCTTCTGAATTCTGGCTGCTCCCCAAAAAGTGCAAATATTTACATTTTCCATTTGTGCAAATAGGTCTCTAAACGGTGGGGAAAGGGTGCATATTAATCCAAAATGTGTGTATTAACACTGTTATTTCTATATTACTGTTTTTATCGTTCGGAATTTTCCACCTAATTGTGAACTCATAAGTTACAATCATGATTGCAGAGAGATGCAATAGAACTATGGTAATTACAGTGGTATTTGCCGACTCAGGTCGACTTTAAAGATTCACCTCAAAAATTGACCAGATGATGTGTCTCGATTGATTGATATAGGCCACATATGTGTGTGCTGATGTGCTAAAGATTGGCCAATAACTGTTTGTAATACCTTCAAGAACATTCAGAGATCTAAACTCAAGATTTTGAACTTAAGAGGAATAAGGATCGGTTGTACATTACACTCCATCCCCTTTGAGCCTCTCAGACAGGGCAAAGAGGATACATTCTGGCTGTAGCTGGCCAGCAAACAGTTCCCTAGTAGAGGGTAACTGCCAACTGACATAAACCCACCAGAGGCAACTCCTATACTAGACCACACATTCACTCTTCTCAGTGTAGGGTATATGTGAGGGGTATGTTGGAGGTAAGATGAGGGGTGTGACGACAGAGCCTTGTGTCGAACCTCTAGTAGTATAAGGTATGTGAGCGTAAGTTTCAGCAGATCCTAGAAAATCCAGATGCTTGGTCTACACCAGATTGGGTAGATATAACTGGTTCCATGACAGCCTCTGCTGTACAAAACAGAGGTTTGATGAGGGAAATATTGAGCCCATCATAATTGACTTTAACAATCCTTGAATACTTGGGTGCCAATACACTAACTTCTCTGAAAGATACTGTCCTGATTTTACGTCTCCATTTTTTCCCAGCTGTTTGAAAGCACAGTGTGTGAGAACACTCTTAGACTGTACATTATTTACAGAGATTCTTGTAATAATATATATGTATATATCATGTAGATTATACAGCTGGGGTGTATTTACTTTGGGCTTGACATAAACGAGATAAAGGTAAGGGAAAACAGGGAAAAAATTCTTTGCTATCTTTCTTGGTAATGCTCACTCATAAATAATTCTGTAGTACTGAGATCAAATCTGCATGCTTCATAGGGACAAAATCAGATTCTGCCCAGCTTGACAGTCTTCAGAAATTATATCAGGTGGGACATTGTGCATGTCTATTTGATTCCAAGTGCCTGACAATAGGCATGTAATTTTCTGCTTGGTTCATACCAGGAAAGATATTTTACAATGATCTCACAACCTGAAATTGACCTCTTCCGTGTGAGGGACTCAAAAGAGATCTTGGGCATAGAGAATAAATGGGACCCAAATAGTAATCAGAGAGAAGAAGGCTTTCTTCTTGGAACCTCTAAAAAAATAATAGGGACATAAAACTGGAAGGAACCATGACACTATGCCCCATATTCTTCATAGAGACATTATTGTGATATGAGTATGGCATAACCATAATGTGTTTTGTGCAAGATAAAGTTTGTGAGATATCATTGAAAAGGTTATGATTTACTGAATATGATTAGCCTATTTGGATGCATGTATCATTTTGGTATCTGAAGTTAGGAATATTGTCTATGCATCGATTACAAATGTGTTTACACCTGGGGAACGCCCACTAAGCAGAATGCAATCAGTCTAGATGGTTGGCTGAGAAGGGCCATTAGGAGAACAATAGGTCTTAGAAGATATTAATCTCCCACCTGGGAGCCTTCCTGAGGATGCTACAAACAGCCTCCGAATCATGGCTGCTGTGTCCCTCCGGGACATGTGACCAAGTCATCTGGTACTGGACTCCATCATAGAATACTAGTGTTTTTCCACTGACTGGGTGTGGGAATCAAGCTGGGAGACAAAGTATTCCTGCCATATGGAAAAGCTATTTAAGGCAGGGGAGTGACATCATTGTGGTTCTTCACTGATTCCCCGCCCAAAGGAGACACTTGGAAACACCTAAGAAACAAGGACTGAACTGGGGGAGAAGGGCTGAATCCAGGATAGAGGGATTTCTAGCCTGTGAAAGGCATACCTGGGGTTTTAAGCTGCAAGCAGGTGCAGCTTGCCCTTGAGAATCTTTGCAAACTGCCTAAACCAACAATTAGGTGAGAATTTGCTATTCATCTCCAATTTCTTTAGTATATTAAGCTTAAATAGCGTTTTTGTTTTATCTGCTTTGATCTGTTTGCTATCCATTATAATCACTTAACATCTATCTTTTGTAGTTAATAAACTTGTTTTTGTCTAAAACCAGCGGGTGAAAATCATAACTGGGGGCAGAAAGCTGTTGAATATCTTCCATTGAGGGAGGGGGCGAATTTCATGATCTTATGCTGTACAATTTCCTGTGTAGCACAACATAGTATAATTTTGGGTTTGCACTCCAGAGGGGAGTGCATGCCTTAGGAACTGGGAGGTGCCTTAGCTGAGCCTTCCCATGGAGAGCTGATCTCAGCAGCTGTGTGCAGCTGCAGCTGTGCGTGTCCCTACCTGTATGTGTGCTGGAGCAGGCTTGAGGGCCTGTCACAGCAGTACAAAGTAAAGAGAGCCCAGACTGGTGAGTCAGGCGGGTTCAGGGATACCCCAGTTCCAGGTGACACCCTGCAGGGAACCTGACACAGGAACCTCCTGGATCCTTCAGTCCAGTCCTCTGGTATCTTTAGAATTTGTCATATAATCCCATTAATAAATTTATCAAGCCCTGTTTTAGAGCTGGTAAGATTGCTTGCCCTCTCTATTGCTATCGAGAGGCTATTCCAGAACTTCACTTCTCTGATGGTTAGAAACTTTCTTCTAATTTCCAGCCTAAATTTACTCGTAGCCAGTTTATACCCATTTGTTCTTGAGCCACCCTTGTCTTTTAGTTAAATAACTCTTCTCACTCCCTTATATTTAGTCCTCTGATGTATTACATCTCCTCTCTGCATTCATTTTGCTAGACTAAACAAGCCAAGATCTTTTAGTATCGTCTTGTAAAACAGGATCTCCAGTTTCCTAATCATCCTAGTACCCTTTCTCTACACCTGTCTCAGTTTGAATTCCTTTCTTTAGCATTGTATGCAGTATTCCAGATCAGGTCTTCCCAGTGCCTTCTTCAATGGCATTAATATGTCCCAACCTCTAACAGAAATACCTCACCTGATGCCATTTAGGATCATATTTGCCTTTTTCATGGCTACATCACATTTGTAGCTCATAGTCATTCTGTGATCAGCTAATACACTCCCAAAGTGTAGGCCTTGCACTTTATAGTATAATGATGAGCAGAAGGCACAGCATACAAATGCATAGCTGACCTTCTTTCTCTTTAGTGCCCTGAAAGGTTGCAAAGATCTTCCATGAATTTTAAACTTCTGTGTTAACAGGGATGGTTGTGGGGTTACAAATAGGAAGTTGGAGCTCTTAATCTGAGCTTCAGAAAAAAAATACCTGTTAGATTAATTTCTTGGTCTTACACACTTAACAGTGTTTTATTAAGACAATATGCTATTTCATTATGACATCTTTATGAAATACTAAAAGTTATCAAAGTCTGAAAACTGATTAGAAATAAGTATGTAGTGCAAGGAAAGAAGCTGAAAGTGGAAGCTGTAGTATAGCCTTTGTACAACAGAATTATTTTAAAAAGAGAGACTTGCTATGAAGTTACCTGTATGTTTTCAATAGGAAACATACTTAGAATTTTGTTATGAAATACAGATCTTTTAATACAAAAAGTGGAAACTTGGACAAATTGCTAAAATGGAATACAAAAGAATAGCAAAAAGTATGGAGGGACAAAATCAGAAAGGCTAAAGCAAAAAATGAGTTACAAAAGGAGATATACCTAGCAAGGGACATAAAAGGCAGTAAGAAGAAGTTAGATAAACACATTAGGAACAAGAGAAAGACAAAGAAAAGTGTAGGTCTTCTACTTTGTGGGGAATCAGAGTAAATAATGGATGACATCAAGAAGGCTTAGGTGTTTAATGCCAAATTATTAAACAATCAATTTGTAAGCATCTAGAGAATAATAAAGTTATAATAGCTAACCTGTATTTGTCGAGAACAAATCATGCCAAACCAACTAATTTCATTCTTTACCAGGTTTACTGAGATAGGGACTATTATAGGGAAGCTGTAGAAGTGATATATTTTGATTGTAGTAAAACTTTTGATAGAGTGCCATGTGACATTGTCATAAACAAATTAAGAATATGCGGTCTAGATTAAATTACTATAAAATGGGTACAGAAGTGGTTGAAAGACCATATTCAAAAAGTGGTTATCAATAGTTTGCTGTTGAATTGGGAGGAGATATCTAGTGGGGTGCTTTAGGAGTCTGTCCCAGGTCTGGTATTATTCAACGTTTTCATTAATGACTTGGCTAATGAAGTGGAGAGTATGCTTATAAAATTTGCAGAATACACTAAACTAGGAGGGGTTGCAAGCACTTTGAAAGACAGGATTAGAATTCCAAATGACCTTGACAAATTCGAGAATTGGTCTAAAATCAAGAAGATGACATTCAATAAGGACAAGTACAGAGTGTGACAGTGAGAAAGGAAAAATCAAATGTACAACTACAAACTAGTGAATAACTGGCTAAGTGGTAGTAATGCCGAAAAGGATCGGGGTGGGGGAGGGACATAGTAGATCACAAATTGAATATGAGTCAACAATGTGATGCGGTTGTGTAAAAGGCTAATTCATTCTGGGATGTATTAACAGGAGTGTTGTATGTAAGGCATGGGAGGTAATTGTCTCATTCTTCTAGACACTGTTGAGACCTCAGGTGGAGTACTGTGTCCATTCTGGGCACCACACTTTAAGAAAGATATGAACAAATAGGAGAGAGTCCATAGGAGAGCAACAAAACTGATGAAAGAGTTAGAAAATCTAACCTATGTGGAAGAGTTGCACAAACTGGGCTTACTTAGTCTTGAGACAAATAAACTGAGGGAAATAATTGGCTTAAACTGCAGCAAGAAACATTTAGGTTGGATATTAGGAGGAACTTTCTACTATAAAGGTAGTAAGTTCTGGAATGGGCTTTCAAGGTTGTGGACTCCCCATCATTGGAGGATTTTAAGAACAGATTAAGCAAACACCTGTCAGGGATGGTCTAGGTCATCGGCTCTCAACCTTTCCAGACTGCTGTACCCCTTTCAGGAATCTGGTTTGTCTTGTGTACCCCAATTTTCACCTCCCTTAAAAACAACTTGCTTACAAAAGCAGACATAAAAATACAGGAGTGTCACAGAACACTATTACTGAAAAAATGTTTATTCTCATTTTTACTATATAATTATGAAATAAACAAATTATAAATATTGTACTTACATTTCAGTGTATGTATATAGAGCAGTATAAACAAATCATTGTGTGGAAAATTTTTAGTTTGTACTGATTTCACTAGTGCTTTTTATGTAGCCTGTTGTGAAACTAGGCAAGTATCTAGAGGGAAATATCTAGATGAGTTGATGTACCCCCGGAAGACCTCTGTGTACTCCCAGAGGTACACATACCCCTGGTTGAGAACTACTGATTTAGGTTTTCTTGGTCCTGCCTCAGTGCAGGGGGCTGGACTAAATGACCCCTGGAGAGCCTTCCAGCCCTACATTTCTGTGAGTCTAATATACTATACATTAATCAACCATTGTGGTGGAGTATCGTAAACCTTTGAAAATATGGAAGGACATGGTTTCCAATGGCAATCATTTGAGAATAATTTGTTTCCCTTGAAAATATCATCTGCCTGCAAGCAAAAATAAATTATTGCTCTGGAGTTGTGCAAAGAGGGGTAATTTAATCAAGCATTTAATTTTAATATTGAGCATTCCTATGCTAGTACCTGTCCCTATTAAAACATTATTTTGTAGGTCAGAATATTAATGATATTTGGACTTATTTAAAACCTTGTTAAAATTCTGAAATTCTGTTACCAAAAAGTAATACTTACCTTAGATGTGTGTGTTTACATTTTGATGTGCTTTCCTTTCTCCTTGGGGCAGCAATTGGAAGCAGTGGCTTCAGCCCAAGACAAACTCATCAGTTCTCCCCACCACAGATTTATCCTTCCAAGTAAGTTATCTTCTTTAAATAATAATAATCAAAATAAATAAGCAGATTTTAGCCTCATTTAGAATCATAATTGGGTTTTTCTGTTAAATCAAAGTTTAACCCAAAGCTTGTTCTTAAGAAAGTGTGTGATTTTATTTTATTTTAGTTATTTGTATTTTAGACCTGGGTGGATCGATCTAAGTTACGCAACTTCAGCTACGTGAATAACGTAGCTGAAGTGGACGTACTTAGATCTACTTACCGCGGTGTCTTCACTACGGTGAGTCGACTGCTGCCGCTCCCCCATCGCTCTGCCTGCACCTCTCGCCGAGCTGGAGTACAGGAGTCGACGGGAGAGCACTCGGGGATTGATTTATCGCATCTAGACGAGACGCGATAAATTGATCCCTGCTGGATCGATCGCTGCCTGCCAATCCGGCTGGTAGTGAAGACATACCCTTAAAGATTTTTTAAGAACTTCTGTTCTCTCATGCAGTCTATGACCATGTACTAATCAAGCTAATATAATAAGGCTGTCAGTTAACACAAGTACTCATATGTCTTTGTCTAATACAAATTCTATTTTCTGTCATTTATAATCAATAGCAGACCATACCCACATATTCTTCCTACCCCTTCCTCACAAACTATGGCCGCATATGGGCAGACACAGTTTACGACAGGAATGCAGCAAGCTACAGCTTATGCTACATACCCACAGCCAGGCCAGCCCTATGGAATCCCTTCATATGGTGAGTAAGAGTCAGTATCAATATTTTTTAAATCTGGGGTAAATATTTTTACCCAGAAGGCTCTATGACCCTTAGAAAGTGTTTTCTCTGTGTTTAATATGACAACTGTTCATGCATGTTTGTAGTCAAAAACCTACATTCCCTTTCGGTGAAGTGGGGAAAGCTTATAATATGTATTTACTGGAGTCTAATTAAGAATGTACATGACAAATGTGTCTTAGACAAATCCATAACAACTCTCATAACCTCCCAGGGAATAGTTGCTTTTACCTTTTGTTTCTGTTTTTAATGCTATCTTTAATAGAAAACATGGAAACAGATAGGTTAAAGAGAGGCGTTCATCAAATGTTTTATGTTAGAAATGGTCAAAACGGAAATGTAATCTAAGGAGCTAGTACTGCCTATCTTACTCCTGTTGACTTCAGTAAGAATTGTGCAATCCAAGTACATTAAAGGGTAAATTGATAAATACAAGGCTTGATCCTCAACTGGTGTAAACCAATCAAGCTCTTCTGATTTATATGTGCTAAGGATCTGACTCAAGACGTCTAATTTGAGTAGTTTTGGAAATCTGCTATGGTTGAAATTGAAATAAATGCCATTAAGGCTCTAAAATTCTGACAATATGGTGATATATAATCCAATTGCATTTTTCATATTGTCCCTATATATATTGTATATATGTTGATATATATTATAAAATAAATAGCTATAAACATAGTTCATATATTTTAACTCTTTTCTGCATATTTTAAACATCTAAAACATTTCATTTGAATATTTAAAATATATTTTCAGTGATGATAATGTATTTTTCTTACATATATTGTAAATGTGTGTTTCTCTTGTTTGAGACTTCTATTGGTCCTTGGCTATCTGTGGTGGGTTGGGCAGCCCAGATGGTGGTTTATCTTGTTCCCTTTGTCTTTCTGTGTGAAATCCTAGACCCATTAAAGTCAGTAGTAAAACTTGCATTGACTTCCATGGGGCCTGGATTTCACCCTCTCAGTTTAGCTGCCTCCATGTCACCAGTGCTCTGTATGTGAGTTGCTCTATTTGGACTCTGCTTGCTGGTTTGGCTAGTATGTTTATCTAGTCTCTTGCTTTTTTTTCCTTTTCCCCTGCCCCATCCATCCACTGTGCCGAGGACTTTAGTTATTTTTGTCTTGCACATTTTGCATTACAGAACTTCCGTTTACAACTGAAAAACTGGCTAAGTGATACGTCTTATTGCATTTTTTTGTTTTCCTACATGTCCACCTCAGGGCTTGGCCAAGGTTCTTTTAGCTATGTATCTTGTTGTTTAACAGTAGTATTAAAAAGCAAACATACTTTGGGAATGTGGGAGTTGACATCAGAGTATTTCCTTGTGAACAAATACATTTAAGTACATCTTTAGGCCCCAGTCGTGCAGTCTGTGCTCACGTGAGCAGTCACACTGAAGACAATGGGGCTGCTCATCTGCACAAAGCAAGCAGGATCAGCACCGTAAGAGAGTCAAAATTCTCCTCCCAGGTCTGCAGGTGAATCCTATTTTCTGAATTGTGTGCTTTGTCTTTCTCTTTTTCCATGCCTACGGGTTCCAACACTTGTAGAATGAACAAAATAGCAGAGTTAGGATATGTCCTGCTCATCTGAAAGGAGAAAATCTGCTTTTTAGGTCACTTTCTCTCTCTCTCTCTCTCTCTCTCTTTTTTTTTTTTTTTTTCTTAAAGTCTGGGGGCAGGTCTACACTTAAAACTCTGCAATGGTGCAGCAGTACTTTGTGAAGATGCTACTGTGCTGACAGGAGAGCATCTCTCATTGGCTTAGTTAATCACCTCCATGAGAGGCAGTAACTATGTCGATGGGAGAAGCCCTTGGGGATTTTTCACACCCCTGAGAAATGTATTTACACTTCTGTAAGTTTATAATGTAGACCTGGCATGGGACTTACTGAAAAGGCACTTTTCAAAATTTGAAAGACTGTGTACTCTAAAATCTAGTTGGAATTTATTAACTTTTATGTCACTTTAAATTGAGGTTGAAAATTAATATCTCAGCCCTTTTCAGCTTCCTTGATTGAGGTAGTTATTGGGACGGTACTGCTCTGAAGGCATAGGGAGCACCACTCAGAGCAGTACTTAAGTATCTGCCAGGAAGAGGCCCAGTCTCTCTATTTCTCACCTCCTACATCTCCACCATGCTGAAATCATGGAAGCAGGAAGTGGTGTGGAAGGAAATACCACTGACAAGTAGCTCCTAGGGAGCTGCTGGCTCTGGTACATCTGCAAAGCTACTGAGGAGGCTGGAGAAGTGTAGCTTTTCATTTCCTGAGGCACTCCACTGCAGTCTGCCTGTGTGTTTTCTTAGTGGCATAATGTAAAGGCTTCATTTACCAGCTTCTTCTCCCCCTAGATCCTGATAGTACCTTCATGATCCCTCCCCCTTACCTTTCTTTGCTTCTCTGGATTAGTGAAGAGAAAAGCAGAGGGTAAGAGAGCATGAAGAGCTGGTAAGTGAAGCCACTGGAGGAAAGCAGACAAGGAGTTGTGGGGTGTCAGGAGGTGAAAAGCTCCTCTTCCTGCTCCTTAGAAGTTTGCAGAAGGGCTAGAACTGGAAGCTATCAGTGGCATATTATCATCCAGTTGGCATCCACCTCCCGCTTCCTACCCGTTACGTCCCTTGTCTGCCCCATGTTGGAAGGAGGCATGAACTAGGAGAAATGCTCTCTGCACACACTCAGAGACTGGGAGTTGAAGCAGGGGTTAAAATTTCTAAACTTGATCTCAGTTTAAACTAATTAAAAAAAATTCACATGAACATTTCAAGGGTCTTTCGAATTATGAAAGATGAGTATAACGTTCCTGGGAATTGTTGATACCAACACTGTAAAGTGGAAGTTTCACAGTGAGACCATATGTCAGATTCATCATTATGATTTAATTGCAGGGTGAAATAGAAGAGGAAAGGGAACAGCAAGGGGAAACAACCCTTACTTAAACACAAATTACTTTGGCAGTTATTCAGAAGGAATTAGAAAAAAGTGAAGGGCCATAATTTCAAAATGGGTGTCTCAGAAGCGCATGAAAAATATGCAGTCATGCATATCTGACTGTTTGGGGCATATAATTGCATATTGTACAATGTAATGACTTTTTGCACCTCCCTCCTTCATACATCATAGGACATAAGTTTTTAAGACTTGAACCAAATGGTAAATGGATTTATAGTTTGTCATTTACAAAAGACTACTACTCATCCACACTTTATGATTCACCCCAAATAATGGTGACCTCTGAGCATAGAGGTAATCACAGACTGCTGCAATAAGATCCGAGACTAGTCTTACATTACTCATATTACTACTATATTGCTAAGACTATTATTTGTGTAAAATATGCATTATGAAATATCACTAATAGCTAAATTAAACTCCAGTGTCCAAATAATGTACTTGTTGTGATGTCTGTTCCTGATATGTATTGCTTATTCATTTAGGTCCTGATCCAAAGCCCACTGAAGTCAGTGCAAGTCTTTCCATTTCAGTAGGCATTGGACTAGGCTGAATTTTGTTAGAGCACAGTTCTTTAATGGATTTCCCTGTCATTAGTGCAGATTAATGAAGCTTTGGTGTATCCTCCCTGTTTGAGAGCTCCTCTCTAAGGCATATTTAGCATCCTGTATGTCTATTTTGGTCTATTGATTAAAAACAGCATATATTTTACAATACATACCAACTTTGAAAAGGTATATTATGTGCTAATGGGCCTAATTTAATCACTTTTTAAAGAGGATTTTCTTTTTATAATACTGTAAAAGCCTCTTTGGAGCTGTGTAACCTAAATGTAGGACTGTTGATCCTTTATCCATAAACATTGCACAATGCAAATCTCAATTGTTATGTAATGAAAAAGAGTGGGTTATGTTACACTTCATTGAAACTATATGAAATTGGTGTTCTGCCATCTATGAAATTCATGAACTTATGGAAATGTTAGCTTCTGACTGAGTTGGCAGGAAATGAATAAAAAATTATGCAACTTTCTGGAAAGGGCAACTTGCCATATATTCATTTCTCTTGCAACTCTTGATTTTTAAAAACCACAGCTGAAACTGTCCCTGGTGAACTTACATTTATATGCAGCTTCTCCCTTACCTCTACTGCACATACCACTAGCATCATTACAAAAATGCATGCAGTGATTACTAACTACGTGTATGTTTAAAGTACTGCTAGTTATGTGATTTTATTGTCTGTCGGTGTTTGAATATGAACAAATAGATTTGCTATCACTAACTGATTTAGGTGCATTGTGGGCAGGCATCAAGACAGAAGGTGGATTGTCACAATCACAGTCACCTGGACAGACAGGATTTCTAAGCTATGGGACAAGCTTTAGCACGCCTCAGCCAGGACAGGCACCATATAGCTACCAAATGCAAGGTCTGTATACATATGTATTACCAATTATAGTATATTTCATTGTTCTATTCATTTTTCCTTTTAGAATAAAACAAATATCAATGTAGGGTGGGATTTTCAAAAGTGCCCAGCATTGGCCTAACTCCGCTTTCTTTGCTGTCAGTGATAAAAGTCCCACTGACTTTAATAGGAGTAGAATTAGGCCAACCCTCAGTGCTTTTGAAAATTCCACCCTTAATGATTAAATTAGCATTTTAATGTAAATATTCTATTCTTATTATAACAAATAATTTTGTCTTCATAAATAGTGCACTAATGTGCTTCAGAGCATAGTACTGGAAAAATTGTTATGATTATGAATATAGGAAGTGAAAAGATTTAAGTTAACACCTGAGTCTGTTTTCTCTATCCATAAAACAGGCAAATATTTTTTTGTCCCTTTCAGAGCCTTTGTCAGAGTTAATTAACATGTTTATAGTATTTTGAAGGTGTAAAGCTTTGTAAGTGCTAGCTAATATTGTCAATTAATTTTTTTTCTAGATGCACTTATTTGTTTCTTTTAAATATGGCATTAAAATACATTTTTTCTATGTTATAAATGTAGCATGCATATTCCTACCTGTTATTCACTGACTGAGTGTGACTAGTTCTGGAATCTGACCATCCATCTAGGCCAAAATTTTTATAAGTGGCCTCTCATTTTGAGTGCCCAACTTGGGACATCTTTGACCTGATTTTCAGAGATGCAGAGTACACACTTCTCTAGTTGCAGTTTGTAGAGTTGTCGGGGATAAACACCTCTGAAAAGAAGGGCCAGAGTGTCTCAGACACCCAAAATTGAAGGCTGTTTCTGAAAAAGTTGGCACCAATTTTTATACCTATTACAGTTTCTAGATGTAATTAACTCTCTATCAGATATTCTGAAGCAGACATGCATTACTGGATTAACTGGACAGGGCTTCATTTATGTTTGACGGCTTTTAAGGAGTATTGATCCAACCCTTAGTTCAGATACAGCAGAGCAGCTGCAGTATTGAAAAGATAATCATCTAACACATAGCTTCTTAAATATAGATCTAGGTACTCTGCATCCGAGCAGGCAGGAAACAAGACAGTACCAAATAAGTATGTTTACTTTTATCTATTTGGTAATTAAAAGTTTTCTATTCTGAATGGGAATAATCATAACCAGCTTATTGGTTTCACTGTCTTCTGATAGTTACATCTTCAGAACTGAAGGAAACTAACTTGATTGCGTAAGAGCTCAAAATGCTTACCAGTGATTTTACAAGCAACTCCCAGAAGGCAGATTCTATCAAGAAATCTTTTAATCCATTCTCACTAGGAAATACTTGTGCTGAAGAACATGTTGTTGTTGTTGTTGTTAACAATTTGTATTTCAGTAGTGCCTTGGTGCCGCAGTCATGCATCAGGACCTTGTTATGCTAGGCAGTGTATCAATACCTAACAAAAAGACAAGCTTAGGGCCAAATTTTTATAGGTATTTAGGCATCTAACACCAATAGAAGCTAGACATATAGATACATTTAAAACAGTGGTTGCAACACTCCAGCTACCTAACCATTATTGAGTTTTTTGTAGGCATCATAGCAGAGGATAACTTTAAGGAGGGTTTTGAGGGAGGGCAATGAGGGTGATTTTGCAGCTGTTTATGGGAAGCTCCATTGGAGAAAGTGAGAAGGTACTTGTTGGAAAATTTACAAATTGGTGAGGAAACTGGTATCATTGGCAGAGCGCAGGCAAGAGTCAACATTGCAGTAGTATATGGGAGATGATAGCTAGAGTGGGCATAGGCTCTGAAAGACCTTGAAAGTCATGAAGTGAATAGGGAGCCAGTGGAGGGATGAAAAGAAAGTGATGACAAGTTTGAAATGATGAGTTGTGTGGATGAAGAAGAAAAGCCAGATCCCAAAGATATTATCTAAGAAACAGCAGCAAGATTTAAAAACTGCCTGGATGTAAAGATCTGGAAAGCTGGATCAAAGACAAGGCCCAGATTATGAGGGTGAGTGACAGGGAGGATGGTGGTAGTGTCCAGGGTGACTAAGAGAAGAGAGGGTTTGAAGGAAAAGATTACAAGTTCTGTTTTGGCATGGTTAAACTTAAGATGATGGCTAGATATCAACAAAGAGATGTCAGAGAGACAGGCCACAATTTTATTTTGACCAAAAGGAGAAAAGTCAAGAGTGCAGAGAGCGAACTATAAGTCATCAGTTAAGTCATGTTTGAATGAAATAACCCAGAAAGCAGGTAGAGAGGGAGAAGAAGAGGATGCCAAGACTGGAGCCTTGTGGAATACCTACAGAAAGTTGGCGTGGAGATGAGGGTGATCATCCAAATGAAATGCTGAAGTAGTTTTAGGGAGGTAGAGGAAAACCACAACCTTTCTAGTCATTTTGTTCTTACGGTTAGGGCCTGTCTAAATGAACCCTTAGTTCATGATAGGCTGGGGTGTAAACCTACCTTACTAGCCTGAAATGCACAAAGTGTTCGTGTGGACCCTGCTACCATGCACCAATGGTTCCTTAGTATGCTTTGGTTTACCCCACTTTGAAAGCAGAGTAGATAAAAGTGCACTAGGAACTGCTAGTGCATGTCAGCAGGACTTAGTGTAGCAGGCTTGTGTTGGGTAGAGTTACACTCCAGCTTGCTGCAAACTAAATGTTCATCTGGAAAAACCTGTTGTAAGAATAATATTTTACAGGATTTTTCTACACCATGTTTTCCTTGTCATTATCTTTTTAGTGTGTCTTTTAATTGGGTTAATTCTATATTTTTAAAAACTTGGTACTAGCTTAATTTTGGGGGTTATATCTGCATTGGTGGGAGGGCGTGTAGTTAAGTGGTAGAGTGCATGTAGGAGTAGAGAGGTTATTTTACTTTGGTATTTGGTACTGATTTGACTGCTGCTGGAATAATGTGTCCTGTTCTGGTATCCACAATTCAAGAAGGATATTGATAGATTGGAGGGTTCAGAGAAGAGCCACAAGAATGATTAAAAGATTAGAAAAGATGCCTTATAGTAATAAACTCAAAGAGCTCAATCTATGTATCTTAGCAAAGAAGAGGATAAGGAATGACTTGATTAGAATCTCTAATACTACACAGGGAGCAGATATTTCATAATGGGTTTGAGTCAAGCAGGCAAAGGTATAACAGGATCCTATGGCTGGAAGTTGAAGCTAGACAAACTCAGACTGGAAATAAGGTGTACATTTTTAACTGTGAGGATAATTGACCACTGAAACAATTTACCAAGGATAATGGTGAATTCACCATCACTCGCCATTTTAAAATCAAGATTAGATGGTTTTAAAAAATATTTTCCATAGGAATTATTTTTGGGAAATTCTATGGCCTGTGCTACACAGGAGGCCAGACTAGATTATCACAATGATCCCTTCTGGTCTTGGAGTCTTTGAATCTATGAATTTTTCATTCTGACTTGATAGGTGCTAGGAATAAACAGGAATGTTTGTTTCCCCTTCACAATTTTAGTTCTGGAAATTCAACAGCTTCAAGATTTAAATTACTCTTCAAGGTTGGAATTAAGCTTCCCCACACAAAACCACAGTCGTTGTTTGTTCAGAGACCTCCAGAGTGGGAATGGATTTATTCCCCTTCCCCCCTGTACGAATGCATGGGCAGGCTGCAG
Organism: Trachemys scripta elegans; assembly: GCF_013100865.1. Taxonomy (NCBI): domain Eukaryota; kingdom Metazoa; phylum Chordata; order Testudines; family Emydidae; genus Trachemys; species Trachemys scripta. The sequence goes on along the minus strand of NC_048299.1, from coordinate 226,373,666 downwards.
GTTCTCAATGCATCCTTTCCACAGAGGCTGAAATAGCAGCTGCTACTGCTCCTCATCCCCTTAGTGTGGTTTCTGAACCACTGAATCAAAATTATAGACCCTTTGACCTGCTCCATAAACAACCCACCAGGCTGGTGCCTCTGGTGGCATCCCTTTCTGTTACAGGTAGGGCTGCAAGATAACCCTGAACTGCTGGTGTGCCTGCACTGCCACCACACCTCCCCCCCCCTCCCCCGCTTTGTGTCAGGATTACCACCCGCACCTGCAGCACATAAATTGTGTGGAGGCCACTATGCTAGCCCTTCCCATTAGGAGCAAATATCACCTGAAATGTTGATATGTTGTAGTGCATGTGTGGGCAATTACACAATGCCTTGCCTGTCCATACTAAAATTCTGGCATGGTGAGTAGCTGAACAATAGGTAAGGGAAAAGCTGCCAACTTTGAAAATCGTGAGGCATATGGCTGTGTAGTATCCACACAGACATTATCTTGGTACTTGGGCTTCAGTTTGTTTTGAATTTTTCATCTTTACATTCGGGGGGGGGAATTATTTCTTCCTAACTACCATGCTTCTCACTCCGCCTTTGGTAAGTGTTCCGAAGTATGATCCTTGAGTTCTTACTCATGTAAGCAGTCTCATTGGAGTCAAAGGACCAGTCACTTGACTAAAGACTGTAGCACTGAGCCCATAGTTTCTGAATTGATGGTACATGTGGAAAATGCTCAGTCAGATTAAATGGAGTAGGGAGAAGGCTGGGGGTGGTGGGTTTAGAAAAGTGTAAGGGAATCAAAAGCAGAGAGAAGGACCACACTTGCAGCTATGCAGTTCTGTTTAAAAATCAAAGAAATATAAGCCCTTGTCTGTATTTAATTGTGTATATTACTTTGTATCAATGTATCATTCCTCTGTAGTGGTGTTAAATTTATGAGTGCTGCTATTCTTTTAGTTACACAGGTTGTTATGATTCAGACTATACTAACCAATGGGTTTGGAAATTCATCCATAAAAAAGTAAATCTTAAGGTATTTAGTTATTATTATGGAGTTTAAAAATATTGTGCTGGATGGCCAAGCAGTTATTAGGAAAAATAGGGAGAGTTTGCCAAAGAATTTTAAACAGCATAAGGAAGAGAAAGAATCCTTGGGTTTAAATAGCCCATCTGGCCTTCATAGTGCAGCTCTCCAGGGAAAAGCCCAACTTCTGCCACATATATTGTGCCCTGATGATAGACATAGCCCATGGCAAGTAGGCTGATCAAGGAAAGCAAATGGACTTCTGTAGAAAATACACAGGGGAGGACAGCATCCTGCCTATTTTAGAAGTACTGGAGAAAAGTTCTACACATGGGAGCTGCATACTAGTCCCAGCAGGTTCCAGCATTCTTCATATGCTGACTGAGATTCCTCGCTTTAATGTGGGTCCTTGTTCTTTGCAAACTAGACCTTTGACCTGCAATTTACAGCTTTTATCACATTAGAAATCCTATGGTTGGCCAGTTTGTTGCAGTAAGCCTATATATTTCATAAATATTCACAGTTCTTTGTTCATCTAATACAGGAACAGTATGCTCTGTGCCATGACACAACTGATTAAAAAATGTGGCAAAATTGAAGTATTTTAAAAACAACTTTAGGCCAGTAGCCCTGGGTGGCCCACACAGCAGTTTCTGAGAAACCTGTTTCATGTTTGTTACGGTCTGTGAGGCCCCCACCCCTCCTCTATAGGAGCCAATGCTGACCATAAGATGAAAGAGATTTTTTTTTTTTTTTTGTGATATGTTGACCAGGGTGCAATTACTTTTTTCTTTTGCTCTTGTAAATTATCTGCCAACACACATTGTGAAAAGATAATGCAGTAACTAAAGAAGAACTTTTAAAATATGAGAGGCCCGGTACTACTTTTTCAGAATAATTTGAATGACAAACCTATAATGCTTGTACATGTATTTCTGTATCAGTGAATTTAAAAAAAAAAAAATCTTATTTCCCCTAACCGTGGCATTCATGGAAATAAAAAAAGCTTGAAGACTTTTGCATTTTAAAAGATTTTGCATCTTCATTCTGACTCTCTGGCTTATGATAACGTAAAAAAAATAATTTTAAATTCTTGTATTTTTTCATTAGTAGTATTTCTCTGTACCTAGTGCTAAACATGGATGCAAACTCTTCTGCTGAAGCACTCTGATTTAGCTCACAGGTTTATGAGCATCTATCAACCACTGTGCAGCCCGACCAGTAATAGTGGAAAGTAATGAAGATTTATAGGAAAAAATCTAAATATTTCTTACGGTTACTGTCTCTTGCATTACATTCAGCTTGTATTTTTACTCAGAACACGGTTGGACATCCCCCACACCCACTGCGTACAAGGTCTTCAGTGGTCATGGAGTATGCAAGTTTTTATTAACATTCACAATTTAATCCTTTTAATATTTTTGCCCCATGATTTTGGGGATGTACATTGTTCCTGACATGGCTTATTTTAAAAAAAAAAAAAAAAAAAAGGGAGGGAAGAGCAAGCACCCAGATCTGCACTCCTTGAAGTTAATGTACATTTTAGATGTGAAGCCTGGAATTAGTTCAGAGTATGTTTTTATTTTTTTTTTAATATCATCATTATCTTTTTAACCCAAACCTGCAACAGCATCAGAGTCATCTAACCCAGGGGTTCTCAAACTGGGGGTCGGGACCCTTCAGGGGATAGCCAGGTTATTACATGGGGGTGGGGGAGGTCATGAGCTGTCAGCCCCACCCTAAATCCTGCTTTGCATCTAGCATTTATAATGGTGTTAAATATATAAAAAAGTGTTTTTAATTTATAAGTGGGGGTTGCTCAGAGGTTTGCTATGTGAAAGGGGTTACCAGTACAAAATTTGAGAACTAGTCTTCTCTATTGTTAAATCTCAGGATTATGTCAGTGTCTCAGTCAATTGCACCAAAGACTGTCTCACCAATTTGGAGGTTGCTATGATCTTGACCCATTTCAGCCAATAATGTAATGTGGCAGTGCTAGGGAGCAATGAATTTATACACCTCTCTTTCTATCTGTTTTCATTTTTCAACTTATTTCCTTATCACTTATTTGCTTACCCTAGGTTTTTCTCCCTAGATTGCAGTATATCTTTGTTTGCATTGTGTTTCAAAACTGATTTGAAGGAGGGGAGGCTATAAACAAATAATGCAGGTTAATGTGCAGCTCTTCTGCATTGTCATTTACCCCCTCTCAGCACTTCAGCAGTTCTGCCATATAACAGGCTTTCTTCAGCTCCTATAATTTCTCCCTATGTATCCACATGTCTCACCTCACAGCAGTGTTGCTGCTGGGTGCATAACCAGTGAAGGCAATCCATTTGGAATGGGGTTGCTGCCCTGCTTTTAGAGCCACGGCTCCTCAGATTAGACATTAAACATCTGTCTGTTTGTGAGGGAGTGGTGAGGGAGTAGTTCGGTCTCTGTGTTCATTCAGTCTTTGGCATCTATGTTGATAGTTCATGTAGTATATTTATTTTTCCCGGTGTTATGGACAATAACCCCTTCATAAAAGTTTACTGCCCAAGGCTATCTATGATCAATTAGTGAACCATAATGGCTTTCACAACTGGACAAGCATGTAAACGGCTTAGAGCAGGGACTGAGTCTTCCTCTGTGTTTGTAAAGCACTGAGAACAATGTCAGTTCTCAATCAGTGACAACGTTTGGCCTGATTCTGTGATGTGCTAGGGACCCACAACTCCTATGGACCTCAGTGGGATTTGTATGTGCACAGCACCTTTCACAATCAGGCTTATGGGTACTGCAATATTATTTTTAAAAGAACTTTAAAAGCTCATTGTTAAGTAAGAACATAACTGGGTCAGACCAATTGTCCATGTACCTCAGTATTTTGTCTCCCACAGTGACCAGTGCCAGAGCTTCAGGGGCAGTGTACAGAACAATTGCTCTGTACACAGTGTACAGGGCAATTGGAGTGATCTAACCCTGTCTTCCCCTCCCTGCTTCTGGCAGTGAGAGGTTCAGGGTCACCCAGGGCATGGGGTGGTATCCATGACCATCTTGACTAATAGTCATGGATGGACCTATCCTCTATGAACTTATCTAGTTCTTTTTTTAACCCAGTTATACTTTTGGCCATCACAACATCCCATGGCAATGAATTCCATAGGTTAATTGTGCATTGTGTGAAAAAGTATTATAAACCATCTGCCTGTTAATTTAGTCAGGTGCCGCCTGGTTTTGGTATTGTGGGGAGGGTAAATAACCCTTCTGTATTCATTCTTTCCACAGTATTCATGACCTCTACCATATCCCCCTTAATTGCCTCTTTTCTAGTCTTTTTAGTCTCTCCTTGTACGGAAGCCATTCCATATTCTTGATCATGTTTGTTGCTCTTCTCTGAACTTTTTCCGGTTCCCTTATATCCTTTTTTGAGATGGGGCAACCAGAACTGAACACAGTATTGAAGGTGTGAGCATATCATGGATTTATGTAGTGGCATTATGATATTTTCTGTCTTGTTTTTTTATCCCTTTCCTAGTAGTTCCTAGCATACTGTTAGCCTTTTTGACTTCTGCTACGGACTGTGCTGAAGTTTTCAGACAACTATCCACAGTGATTCCAAGGTCTCTTTCTTGAGTGGTAGCAAATAATTTAAAACTTGTCATTGTATATATGTAGTTGGGATTATTTTTTCCAGTGTGCATTACTTTGCACTTGTCAATGTTGAGTACATTAGGTCTGACAGGCATTATATGAAACCAAACCAAAGATATTTCTAAATTTGATCCCATTCCATTCTGTGAATTACAGGTGTTCCATCAGATTCATTTCTCCTCTTGTACAATAACTACATAATGAAATATAGGGGTCAAAAATAATGAATTATCACTTTACCTGTTTCTGCATGTTTAGTATTGATGACAACCAAAGTGGTCAACATATGGGAAGTATTACAAGTTTGCTGTGATGGAGTTATTTTCAGCTAGAGTGTTTTAGTAATTAACATCATCTTTCATTTCATTTCAGGGAGCAGCTTTACAACATCATCAGGATTATATGCAGGAAATAATTCACTCACAAACTCTACTGGATTTAATAGTTCACAGCAGGTAAATTTGTAAATAAAATTAAACGAAAGTTTGACAAAACTGTATTTCAAACTAGCAAGTCACACAATGCTTTCCCCTTCAAAAATATTAAGCTCACTAGATTTTGCTAAGAAAGATAGTGTCATTTCAAGGGAATTTTTTTCCTACTTTTTATCTCATAAAAGAACTCGCTGCATGGTTATTTTACATAACTGCAATAATATATCTAATAATATTCTGTTTGTGAAAGAAAATTTACTAAAAGTATGTGAAATTTCGGTTTACTTTTACAGTCTCATGTTTGTCAGCTCTACTGTGTACAGTCCAGTGAAGACAGTGGAACTCAGACATGTGTTTTTACTTATATTTTGGAATGTATACTAAAAAGTAGCAAAACCTTGAAAGAAAACTCTGATGTTGCTTTTTGTCTGGTAGGAATATCCATCTTATCCTAGTTTTGGCCAGGGTCAATATGCACAGTATTATAATAGTTCACCGTACCCGTCACATTATATGACAAGCAGCAACACCAGCCCAACACCACCTTCCACAAATGCAACATACCAGCTTCAAGAACCACCATCTGGCGTCACCAGTCAAGCAGTTACAGATCCTGCAGCAGGTAATTACATGGATTTTATTATCCCTATTGGCCACATTTCTGTTAGTTGAAAGGTTTGGGGTTTTGGTTTGGTTTCGGTTTGTTGCTTTTGTTTTGTTTTGTTTTTTCCAAATCTTTAATGTATGGTATCTCTTGCACAGATTTTGATAGAGCACTGGCTAAGAAAATTTAGGATGAATTTTTAAATAAGGTTTTCAAGATAAATACACAGTAATTTTTATTTATTTGCAATATTACTAATACTTTTTTTAAATTATGGTTTGGGGAAAGCCTTTATACTGGGCCAAGTTCTGAATCCCTTATACTCAATGTTTACTTAGGCAAATCCCATTAATTTTGTCTGAATGAATAAATAAATAAATAAATAAATAATGAGTAAAACCGAAAAGGCCTTCAAGATTTAGCCCACTGTACACTTAGAAAGATTGTCTTTATATTGCACATATTATAACCATTATTATGAAAAAAGGTGTGTTCCCCCCTTTCCCCCAATATCTCAAGCATATCAATAGTAGATGGCAGAAGCTTGAAATTTTCCAGGGTAAAGTTCCTAGGTTGCAGATGTGCTTCTCAGTGGTGTGGTAAAAATCCCATTGTAATTTGGCAAAGTTATAAGAGTTCTTAAAAAAAACATACTTTGCACATGCACAATGGATTTGGTAATGTGATCTCTTAATGTGAGCTGCCAGCATTCTGTCGTTTTTGTGCATGAATCCATAGCTTAAGAAAATGTAGGGAGTGCTGTGTCTTTTTGTACAATTAGTGAAGGTGAGCTGGGAAGGAAGCAGGTTACAGAAGGAGACAGGACTCTTTCTGTACAGTACGTGTGAATGTGTATGGAAGGCAGCAGGATTCACCTATTTTTTTTTTTTTTTTTTTTTTACTTATGCTTTGGTTTGGTTTGTTGTTTAATACTCTCAATGTCTCACTGGCGTATAAGGTTATTAAAAAAAATCCCCCTTACTACAAACAAACAATTAACTTTTATTAAAATATATTTACCATATAATTCTGATTCAGTAAATAGTTTTTTTTTTAATTGCATTGGGAAAGTATAGACTGTTTGTTGCTTTTCTTTTTAAAAGTGATGTTCCCAGTTAAAACAAGGGACCTAGCTGCCTTACTTAAAATTAGTGGCACAATCAAAGCTTGGTTTAATATTTAATAATATCATTTTCAAACAGTACCTCCACAAGTCTTGGCAAGGTCTTGTGTCAGCTGCTTTTTTTAAAGAGCCGTGTCTAGCTAAAGTCTCGCTGAGAAATGAGGAATTGTCTGAGGTACCATAAGGCAGCGGTTCTCAAAGTGGGTCTGTGAACCCTTTCAGGGGGTCCACGGAGCCCCGTGGCTAAAACCCAGCACTCCAGCACCTCTCCCAGGGTTGAAGCCCTGATTCCCAGCACCACCCACGGGGTTGAAGCCAGGAGCAGCAGGGCTGAATTCTGGAGCCTGGAGCCCTGGTGCTCCTCATGGGCCAGAAGCCCTGAGCCCATGGGCAGAGTTGGGGGACGTGGAGACGTTGCCCCACCCCAAACTACAGTGCAAGAGCAGGGCAGTCCCGGGCCACTACACTCCCCACCTTCCACCTCCTTCTCTCCCCACCCCCTGGCCAGGTTGGAGGCAGGAAGCCAGAGCCGGGCAGTTCAGGACAGCTGCTGCTCTGTCTGGTGCCATGGAGCAGGCAGCCACGGTGTTCCTTCATCTCCTGCTGCTGCAGGGGGTTGAATCTGCTCCTCAGTCACCTTTTCTCACGCAGCTGGTAAGAGATGCTTGGGCAGGGGGAGCCGGCTCTGTGGCTGGCAGAGCCCTCGGGGAGCATCTACCACAGGGGGAGCACTCCTGGCACACAGCCTCTAGCTACCTCCCTGCCCACAAACAGCCCCTAGCTATCTCTCTCCCTGCACCCTGAGATACCCCCCTTCCCTCACTCAACCCCTAACTACCCCTTGAGCTGTTTTCAAACTTTTTGAGCTGAGCTTCCCCACCTTTTGAGTTATAATTTTTTATTGTGCCATGCCCCTCCCACCCCACAACCCAGACGGGGTTGGCCTGCTGAGGTAAGTCAGGGGGTGGAGGTGGCACTACCTCCCCAGACCCCGCCGAGCGGAACCTGCTCGACGCCTGCTGGCCCCTGCCCACCCAAAATAGAAGTCAAACTGCACCTATGCCCAAGGCGCTCCCCGCCCCCCCAAGGCCCTGGAGTTTTTGTAGCATGTTCTGGGGAGCCCTCAAAAAGAAAAAGGTTGACAACCCCTGCCATAAGGTGTGGTCTATAAACTTGTGTGGAAAAGTAATTCTTGGTGTAGCTTTCTTTACAGGGATGGCCTGTGTCCTCTATCCGGCCCCCTTTCTGCTTCTCTTTCACTCTCCGACAATGGAATCCATACATGTGGTTGCATTTGTTACCAGCCCTGCCATTGCTCCACAGTATATCCTTTGTTCCACTTGCTGTTCTTCCCTCTTGGGTGTGATAAGTTGACAGGGATAGCTTTGCAATTGAAATATTTGTGTTATGGATTTAATGACTATAGGCAAGTTTGTAACTCATCCTAATCCCCTACGCAGAGAAGTGAGGGGGCTGTGTCACAGGTAGCAGTGAAGGAAGGAGAGAAGCCTCTGCAGGGTAGGGTGACCAGATGTCCCAATATTATCGGGACCATCACAATATTAGGGGCTTTGTCTTGTATACATAACTGTACCCGCTGGAAAAAAAAGTGTCCTGATTTTTCACACTTGCTATCTGGTCACCCCACTGTGGGCCTCTAACCCCTTCTTGTGCAGGGGCAGGGCATGAATGGAGTCTTGTCTCTGAGCTTGCCAGGAAAACTGAGCTGGTATGGCTATAGGGCTAGCACAGGTTGTTTTCCTTCTTGCTCCACCTTGAAACAAGGAGGGAATCAGGATCCAAGCGGTGACTCTGAGTCACAATTTAGTTCCTGGCCTAAGGCAACGCAACTTTGTACTGCCCCTTAGACGGGGCTTATGGCATGCCTCAGTTGAACCCCCATAGTATTTTAAAGACACATTCACGTGAGTATGTAGGCCCCAATGTGCTAGGCCATTCAGAGAACGTAGAAAAGACATGGTCCCACTTCTGAAATGCTTACAGTCTAAGCTCACAGTTGTATAGCGTGTGCATGTGCTTAATTTCACTCAGATGAGTAGTTCTTTTAAAGTCAGTGGGACTGTTCACACGGATAAACACTTGCAAAAAGGTTGCAATTAAGATTATGGGGTGGCTTATTCATGTACATACACATCTTTTTGGTTCTACTGCATTTTAAAAATGAAATTTTGGGAGGTGGAGCAGGGATGGAGTACACAGCTGCAGCATTGGAACTACACCACTGTAGCACTTCAGTGTAGACACTTCTTGTGCCAACAGAAGAACTCTTCTATCGACCTAGCGCTGTCTACACCAGGGGTTAGGTCGGCTTAACTATATCACTCAAGGGTGTGGATTTTCGAGGTAGCTAGGTCAAGCTAATTTTTTATGTACACCGTGCCTCATTCTAGAGCCACTGAAGTGTGAACAGCATGTTCCTGTCCTGCATGCAATCCCTGGAGTGTTTGGGCAAGTCATTACTAGAGCAACTGTGTAACAGGAGTATTAATTCTAAAACGTTTAAAATCTCTTGAGGGAAAAGCATAATTTTAAAGCAGCTACAGTTTAGAAAATGACTAATTTCTGTTGAGTTTTGATATTTAAGTTTACTTTGGAAACATTTTCTCTCCCATATCCATCTATCATGATAGTTTGTGACATAGATATCCTTGGTTTGTGCAGTTCTCAATTAACTTTTCTATATTTTATACTGTGTTAAATAATTTAGTTTAGAAATGGTGAGTAACTCAGAGTTATCCTCCTATCTTACATGAAACCACAATCATAATTTATTAAGTTACATTTCCAAGAAGAAAGAGTTGCATTATTCTTGAGATTGGCCCCTATGAGATTTTCCTGGTTTCCATAAAATAGTATGTTTAAAAGATATTGCAGGTTGTTTTTATATTGCTCACACACTGCAACATCAAACAATAATAATAATAACTCTATTAGCCTGCTAAAATTATTCTGAACCACAGGTTACTGTTTTATCTCCATAGGCTAAACATTTTTTTCTTTAATACCATGCCATGCTCAGTGCTGCAAAATAAAAAGCCACTATGACTCCTTCTCCTTATCAGATTTCATAACAGTAAATCAGAAGTAGTTGAGTGAACCAGAGCCGAGAGTTCATATAGGCAAAGCCTTTCCATAATAACTGAACAGAAACATATGCTGTAGTGTGAAGTTCTATGCTATATTTATAGCACATTAGTAATGTTTTAATCTTATTTATTGATTTTTTTCCATAAACATAAAAGATTAAATATATAGTATATAGATGTAGGAGGGAAGTACAGTATATACATAGAACATAAAATATTTATAATATATGACTATGTACGGGAAGAAATGGTATTACGTACAATAATGAGGAGCATAGAGAAGGTACATTGGGTGCTCCTATTTACCTTTTCTAATGAACAAGAAGCATTCAATTAAACTGAAGGCAACAAATTTAAAACCCAATTAAAGTAAATATTTCTCACAACACATAATTAACTCAAGGAACTCGTTGCAACAAAGATAGCTTGAGGACAAATATAAAATATATAGAGATAGAACATCCATAGTTATTTTTAGTAGGATTTTAAAAAAATAATTTAGAAGAGAGAAAACATTGATTGGAAGTAGGAAGAAACTTCTTCAGTAGGTAGTACCTTTCCATTACAAGGTTTCTTGCACCTTCTTTTGAAGCTGCTGAAAGAGAGAAGATTCTGAGATAAATAGACCACTGTGCTGATTGTCTGGGAAATTCCTGTACTTTTGTTAACACAATAAATGTAAAATTATGACAGAATGATATATGCTAAGTCAAAGACTAGCTGGAAACTTAAAATAAGCTGGAGATAACACTAACCAGATGGTACTAGTATAATTTAGTCAAACATCCATGCTATAAGCAAATAGACAAATATTTTAAATTTAGATGACCCCCAAATTAATGGTTACCCCAAAGAATTTACATTTACAGATTTAAAAAAAAATCCTAAATTCTCTAGTCTGACCACCTGCATACCACAGGTCATGGTGTTTCCCTGTATTGACTTGGCCCCCATTGTGCCCCATTCCTCTAAAAGTACCCACACAGATCACCATCCATCCCGGATTTGGGCCATAGTGTTTAGTATTTTCTACCCAATAAGCTTGACTGAACTTGTCTGTTGTGAAAGTAGAAACATATCTTTATTACACTGACACATACACACCGATGCGTGCTCCTTTAGATATGTTTTCACTTATCATTTACTAAATCTTCATTTACATTTTCCTCATGTTATCTATCCACATATACTTGTTATCTTATTTAGGACAATCGGTATGTACCCAAAAAACAATAATTTACCATCTTGGGCAGCTAGGCTCTATGGTCAGAATTTTCAAAAATTAGGTACCTGAAGTTAGATGGCTAAATAAATTTTCAGAGGTTCGACTCCAGTTGAAGTCTATAGGAAATGCAAGTGTTCATCACCCCTGAAACTCATGCCCCACCTCTAGAAAGATTTGGTTCTGTTTGTGTTATTGAACAAATGTCTGGTGTTGGGTCAGAACACTTTTAACACGGATTTACTGTATTTTTTACTTTTTTTAAAAATTTACCGCTATTAAAAAATTAACGCTTAATGTCAGTTTAAAAGTAGAGAAGTAGTATTATTTGAAAGCATTTATTTGCATTAATATATTATAATGTATTACTTATGATGTCATCTCCCAGGAAAAGACTGTTTTCAGTCAAAATATTAATTTGAGTATTATGTTGGAATGTACTATATAATGGAGTTTATATTGGAATGCATGTGCCAGCTATTGTTTAGGAAATTATATTTTTAAAGTTTAAATTAAATAACTGTATCCAACAATGACTTCTGTGTTTTGTTCAAAGATCACATATCTGCTTTATACAGTTGAATTATTTTTACAGTTCAACATGAAAATAATCTGATTTCAGACTTGAGTCCCTTTTGGAGATTTTCTCATATGGTTTAACATTGTACATTTTATTCTGGTTTGTTGTTTTTTCTTCTAGAATATTTCAGGTTAATTTAGTTGTTTAAGTTAAGTACAAATTTGAGGACCAAATACATGTCTTAGAGAATATCAGCCTTGTTCATTCAGTACACACAGTCCTTACTTGTTTGAGTAATTCTGACTCATATGAGTAGTTGCATTGACTTCAAAGGCTTTTGGACCTTTAACTTAATCTAACCCTTTCATTAGGAGAAAGGGTTACCATTGCCATACATCCATCCAAACTGCAGCACTTTGTTTATATACAGATAGACTGCTGCACATATTAAATTAATATTGATATGAGCATCAGGACTTACTGAACTTGAGAAATGAGTAATCTTGATGTCCAATGAAATAAGAAATCAGTATCTGTGTTGTTGCATGATGGAAATTCTCACTTCCTTCGTGAGAAATGTCTGGAAATCTTTTCATTATGGCCATGGAAGCGAAATATGAGAGGTTACTGTTTTGAAACTAAAATTCTGAAGAGAGGAATTAAAAAGAGATCCAAAATACCACCTAGCATCCAAACCCTTCTACTTATCTCATGAAAGGCAAATTTTCACATCTCCCTGCAATCAGTCAGAAAGAATAATTTGCACAGGATACAGGGGTGCTGGAAGAATTTTTATCGTGGGAGTACTGAGAGCCATTGAACCAAACTGTAAATCCTGTATATAATAGACCCACTTCAAGCCACGGGGTGTGGCAGCACCCCCAGTACTCCTAGTTCCAGCAACTATGACATGATATCTCTTTGGTTAACATTGTTCAAGACCTCAATATTGTTGAACCTAAGGATGTTAAGAATAGTGTAACCCTTTGCCAGGTGGCGCCAGCAGCAACAGGGCCGGGTTCAGTATCTAGAGGTTCCTTTTCAACAGTAACACAAAATTGGCTCAAGCCCCCATCCAGTGACCTGGGACAATTACACACCACCCCTGGGTGCCTCTGAGAAGCAATACTTCCCCTCTTGCTAGCACAGAGTCTGAGTGTAGCAAAAGCTTTTCATAAAAGGAGGGAAGTAAGTCAGCATTAATTTGGGAAAACCCCGTAACTAGGTTCATAAACATAAACCATGAGCAAAAGACCCACCCCCAAGTAAGTTGGGCAGTGTCCTTTTCCCCTCAGGTTCTTAAGTCCAGCAACCCAAAAGTCCCTTTAATGTGCCTATCCCTTCTCTGCACCCTACTCACAGTTGCTGTCTTTGTCCAGTGCAGCCCCAGAGTTCAGAGGTTCATTCACAGAGTTCACCTCCCACCCTGGGTGGAAAGGAGGGGGTAAGGAGGTCTTTACATGCTCCATTGTTCAGGCACTCACTCGTTGCCCCAATGGCCGATTGCCGTGCCTTTCCACCAGCCGCCTGGCTGGCCACTTGCCAAGACGTCTTCAAGTCCCCACACTTAACACAGCTCTCAGTGATTTCAGCTGTTAGTGGTGGGAGTCTCACTGCTGGTGCACACTGGCCAGTCTCTTGCATCAGAGACACTGTCCCAAAGGAGGTCTAATACTTAGACCTAGGTATGAGTGATTTCAGCTCTGTAGCATGTAACAAGACTCTCAATTGAGTCTAAATTAGCTCTTTTATTATACTGTGGGGCAAGAAAAAGTCAAATGGTGTCTAGGACCGTAAGATAGGACCCACGGTACAAGTACCTCTCTCCCCACTCACTGGGCTTTGGAACCCATATCTCTTGCCTAGCGAGTGCTATTCAGTTGAGGGCGAGTCCCTCCGTTGGGGTATGCCAGGTACAGTTCTGCTGCCCTCAGTTCACACAACAAGGAAAACAACCTTTTATTACTCCTGTCCCAATAACAAGGAGACTGGGGATCCAACACCAGCCACAAGTGATCATTTGGGCAAGCAATCCCATCATGCTGAGCACCTAGGCAGGGTGGGTGTGTTCATGCAAACGAGATCAGCTCCTGAAGTCCTTTTCCACAGCTCACCACTAGATGTCAGGGGAGAGCTCATTCAGACTCTGCTTACATCAGAAACATATTTTCTTGCCACAGGAATGTTTTCAGCAAAACATATATCAGGCTTTTTCTTACATGTGTAACAATAGTAAATATTTTTGTTTATACATTTTGCTGAAACATAATATATCATGCATTTGTTAGGAAAGATTCTGTGTCCTATTTTGAAATTACTCCATCCAGTAATCTCAGTGTTGAGGAGGTCTTTGAAGAATATCTTCAAAAATATAAGGAGTAAAAAAAATAGGGCCGATTTTAAAAAATTAATCCTTATCTGGAGCAATCCAGCACTCTTTGCCTCTGTTTCATTTTATACTTAGAAATAATTCCTTTGAACAAAAAAAGTGACTTATAGTCTTATTAATTTCCAGTTCTTAAAAGTTGTGAAGGTTAATATTAGAATTCTAATCTATATCATTTGCACTGTGACTTTGCACTCACTAGTCATTGTATAGATAATGGTAGAGAGATGTTTCGAAAATTTGGCCCAGAGTGAGATTAACAAAGGTGAAAAAATTATTCCAAATTACAACAAACTTAAAAATTTTTGATAGGGATTTTGGAGACGGATAAGAGGTATGTTCTTGTGTATGATTTGGAGTTGTGAAGATCTTCTGGAGCTTTTTCCATTTTTATTGTCAGTTAGCTGAGGTAAATTGTTACTTCTGTCTGATTAATTAACGCTGCTGATGGGTGGAGTTAGCTGATTTTTATATCAGTTGTATTGCTGCTTGGTTGTTATTGTAGGCCTAATTATTGTCAATGCAGACCTAATTATTGTCCGTGCACTCAGAGCTTTTGTACAGATGTTACATTTTTTTAATGTCAAATCTAAAGAAATAAATAAAACGAAGTAAAATTGACCCCTGGATTTTAAACTGAAAGGTGAAAGTAATTTCTTTATTACAGCAGAATACAGTACAATCCACAGTCCATCAACGCCCATTAAAGATTCTGATTCAGATAGATTGCGTCGCAGTTCCGATGGAAAGTCACGTGGGCGAGGCAGAAGAAACAATAACCCTTCACCACTGCCTGACTCTGACCTGGAGGTATGTTATATACCCTGTATTTACTGTAGACTCTGCTATCTTTACAATGCTTTGAAGAGCGGGATTTATTTACAGATCAGCAATACAATGACAATATGGCAGGTGGAATATTTTCCACCTAAACTCTTTTTCAATGGAAATTGAGTTTTCAGCTAAACACATTTTTTAATGAAAAAATCTGCTTTCCATAGAAAACTTTGGTATTTTTTTATAAAAAAAAAAAAAAATGAATGGAAACAAAAATGTTTCCCTCAAAACCAAAAATGTTTCATTTGGATATGTTGCTACAGTGCCTCCTAGTGTTGTAGTGGCTTCGTGTCCCCATTCTCTTAGATGGGCTGCACTCCCTGGCCAGACTATATCTCCCATGATGCATCATGGCCAGGGACTCCCAGGATCCACTAGCTCCCCTTGGCAGCAAGGAAGAAGGTTGTACATCATGGGAGGTATTGTCAGTCCAGGGAGATGAAATATGTTTATTTTGGTTTTTGAATTTTTGCCAAAAGTCAAAATTTTCTTGGAAAATTTAGATAAAAACAAAATTTTGGGGGAAAATAACATTGCCAACTAGCTCTAAATGGGAAAGATGCAATTTATTGTGGGAAAGATTTTTAAAAGTGCCTAAGTCCTGTTGAAAGTGGGCTTAAACTCCTAATGTAATAAGTGCTTTAGAAATGTAACCCTTTTGTTTTAGTTTCAGAGGTCATACTGAATAGAAATTTAACAAGGCTGTTTAGTTTGAATACTATACAGAAGAAGATTCAAATCTGATAGGTTTCATTTTCAATTGCTTTATTTAATGTATTTCAGATTTTCCCCACAAGTGACTTTTGAATACTGTACTGTACTATTCTATTTTTGTTTATTTAACAATAACTATATTTATATTTTAACAGAATAATTTAGTATAGTAGTAATTGTATTACAAAACTAGCAGATTGTCTTACTCCGTTCTGGAGCAATTTGTTAGTTTTTCTGAAAATAGTAAGGAAACCATCATGTTAGTATGTGACCATTTCAGTAAAGTTTTCTCATTTGTACACTTATTGATTCAAGTATCAACTTTACAGAGGGACACATTGATTTGGTTCTTTTTTTACAGAGAGTATTCATTTGGGATTTGGATGAGACAATCATCGTTTTTCATTCCTTGCTTACAGGGTCCTATGCTAACAGATATGGGAGGGTAAGTGTCAAGGAACTAATTTACCATAATGTGCTGCTGCATAGGTGTTTTGTTCCACAGAAAGGACCGGTATGTTAAGGGAATGTCACGAGAAACAAACTAATGTTGAAGTATAAGTAGGTAGAAAGACTAAGAGAGAGAGGGCTTTTCTCACCTCCATTTCTTCCCTACCTTCTATAAGAGAAAAATTACATTATTGGAAGCAATAATTGCGCCATTTAAAGGTTTGATTATAGGGGCTGCTGAGTGTCTGTAGCTCCCATTGGCTTTTTTCTGAGTGCGTGTCTTCACTACGGGGTAAGTTGAACTAAGTTACTCTAGTCGACATTGCTTAGGTCAACTTACCCCGATGTCTTCACCACGCTGCATTGACGGGAGACGCTCTCCAGTCGATTTACCTTACTCTTATCGGGAAACTGGAGTACCGGAGTCAACCGGGTAGCGCCCTGCTGTCGATTTAGTGGGTCTTGACCCGCTAAATCGACACCTGCAGAATCGTTTGCAGCAGCGTCTATCTCCGCGATGGTGAAGAGAAGCCCTGAGTGACAAAGGCTCAGCTCCTCTCAGGAAGTGCTCAGTGACTTGTGGGATAAGGTATTGCATTTCCTTTTGGTACACTAATAATGAAATAGTACATTTGAATGCCTCAAATAGGCTATAAGTGAGGAAAAATTACTTTTGTGCCTGGGACAGATTAGTGTAATATTTTTGTCCACACTTCAATTTTTTATTTTAGTGTTAATTGTTAATTTTTAAGTGTCTGCTTGTGAGTTTAACCTTGCTGCTATTCATGTCCTAAAAAGTGTAGGGGGAGTTTTGAATGTTATTTTGGAATAGTGGTTTCACAATTACTTGCCACAAGAGAAATGCAGTTGTAAAGTGAATGAAAGCATTTTGTGAATTGATGTGTCCTAGGAAAAAATTTCACAATTCTCTGTTTTTATAAAACAAAATGACTTGCAATTGAAGTCTGATCTGTTTCTTGTTTGATTTAAATCTGTCTTGTTACAGGCCAGATTGATTATATTATCTGTTTTTTAAAAAATCACATTAATTGCTTGTGTGTAGTTAAGGAATTCTCATGTTTGACTTTGGAATAATTTTGGAAGTAATAAGTGAACGAATAGATAGTCTAGTAGCTTGCAGCATACTGCACACAGGTTACAATCCATTTTATAAGATTTATAAAATCAAAAGATGACCAACTTGGAATCCATTGCTACTGAAATAAAGCTCTTAAGTTATAATTCTATATCAGTTTTTCATCTTCGAGTGCTTGCTCATGTCCATTCCATGCTACGTGTGTGCACGCCATGGGCACTGTTGCCAGAGATTTTTCCCTTAGTGGCATCCATAGGAATCACATGCATATGTGCTGCTATAAGGGGTGCCACTGGCCCCGCACCTTCTCAGTTCCTTCTTACCGCCTGTGACGGTTGCTGGAACGATCCTTCTTGTTGTGGCAAGGCCTCTTGAGTGTAGTTATTGTAGTTAATCTACATAGTTCTTAGTTAGAGTTAGTATTTATAGAAGCGTAAATAGTCGTCCCTATCGTCAAGACACTTGTCACCCCAGGGGCTGGGCATTCCCATGTCCTCGGGCTAAAGCCGTGTGCCTCTTGCAGCAAACTAATGCCAGTGAGTGACCCGCACTCTCGATGTCTAAAGTGTCTGGGGGAATCACATGTTAAAGGTAAGTGCCAGATCTGCAGGGACTTCGGACCCCACGCTAGGAAAGACAAGGACATTCAGTTTCCCATTCACATGCAATTCACCTCGTTGTGACAGCATTGACCTCGTGGTGACAGCGTCTCCTGGGAAACTGAAACATACTGGCAGATCACCTCAACAGAGCCTTTTCCTCTTGCCACAATTCGTTTCTTCACCCAGAGGTCATCTTCCAGGTGGACCTATTCACCACCAGACAGAACAGGAAATGTCATCACTACTGTGTTTGCTGTGCAGGCACAGCACAGGTTCCCTCTCTGATGCCTTCCTGCTCTCCTGGGCAGACCACCTACTGTATGTCTTTCCTCCAATCCCCTTGGTTCACAAGGTTCTTCTAAAAATCAAATGAAACAAGGCAAGGGTTATACTGATAGCACTGGCGTGGCCACGCCAGCATTGGTTCGGCACGCTTCTGGACTTCTCAGTGGCAGCACCACCACTCACACTGCCACTCCGCCCAGACTTGATCTCACAAGACCCCGGCCCATTGCTTCACCCAAACCTTGGCTCCCTACATCCGACTGCATGGATGCTGCGTGGCTGAACCCTGAGGAACAGGTTTGCTCGAATCAGGTTCAACAGGTCTTGCTGAGGAGTAGAAAGCCTTCCACCCGGGCTACTTACTTGGCCAAGTGGAAATGTTTCACTTGTTGGGCCTCTGAACAGAATCTTTCTGCATCCAGATCTCCTCTGCAATCTATGTTGGACTATCTGCTCCACCTAAAGTAGCCAAGATCTGGCTCTCTATTAAGGTTCATTTGGCAGCCATCTCAGCCTTCCACCCTCCAGTGAATGGCAGATCAGTGTTCTCCCAGCAGATAAACATCCAGTTTCTCAGGAGGCTGGAAAGACTCTATCCTAAGGTTCGTGAGCTGACCCCACCCCTTTGGGACTCAAACCTGTTCTTATCAAGGCTCATGGGCCCCCCTTCAAGCCGTTAGCATTGTGCTCCCTACAGCTTCTCTCCTGGAAGGCTGCCTTCCTGGTGTCTATCATGTCGGCCAGAAGGGTTTCTGAGATCAAAGCCCTTACATCGGAACCTTCTTACACGGTGTTCTTCAAGGACAAAGTCCAACTACGCCCCCATCTGGCCTGTCTACCAAAGGTGGTGTCACAATTCCACACAACCAGATCATTTTTCTACCTGTCTTCTTCCCAAAGTCTCAAAAGTCCGCTGAGGAACGTCGGCTTCATACGTTGGACGTTAGGCAGGCCCTCGCCTTTTATATTGAGAGAACTAAGCCCTTCCACAAATCCACGCAACTCATTGTAGCAATAGCGGAAAGGATGAGAGGGCTACCTCGGTCATCCCAAAGAAGCTCTTCCTGGATAACTGCCTCTATTCAGGATTGCTATGAGCAGTCAAATGTCCCAACTCCAGCCATTGTGACCACTTATTCCACAAGAGTCTAGGCTTCATCAGCTGTATTCCTCCTGCAGGTACCAGTCCAGGATATCTGCAGAGCTGCAACCTGATCATTGGTTCATTCCTTAGCCTTCCACTAAGGCATCACCCAACAGGGCCAAGACAATGCCCGTGTTGGAAGAGCAGTGTTGCAGTCAGCACATCCAAGAACTCTGAGCCTACTTCTGGGGCACTGCTTGTGAGTCTCCTAGCATTGAATGGACATGAGCAAGCACTCGAAGAAGAAAAATGAAGAATGGGTTACTAACCTTTTGTAACTGTTTTTATTTGAGATGAGTTGTTCATATCTATTCCATGACCTACCCTCCTACCCCTCTGTCAAAGTTACTGTCAAGAAGGAACTGAGATGGTGTGGGGCTGGTGGTAACCCTTATACCAGTGCATATGGGCACAACTGCAGAGGGCACTAGAGCTGGTCCTATGGATACCACTAAGATAAAAATCTCCAGCAGTTGCGCACAAATCGTGCACACACCTAGCATGGAATGGACATGAGCAACACATCTCGAAGAACAATTAGTAATTGTTTTTTTTTTTTTATTATGTGAAAAGGTTAGCGTAGGATTGTCAAACACTACTTTTCAGTTTACTGGTTTACTCTTCTGTCAACTGGTTTACTATGTTAATAAATCCTCATTTTTGCTAATTATAAGTAAAATTGGCTGATGTATTCTAAGATATATAAAATTGTTCTTAATCATTGGAATCTACTTGTTTATTAGTCACAGTGAGTAACACACATTCAAAAAAATAGTCTTGTTGACTACAAGTGCTACTCAATGTGAGCAATGTTTATATAATCAAACCCTATAGTTTCAGTGATGATGCCTAAATTTTATCAAAATATTTGTTTGATTTCACATGCCAATCTTGTATTTAGGTGTCAGCCCAAAATGATTGAACCCTAAATTCTCCTGACAAAAACTGTAGGTTAATAATTTTATAATGAATTATGATGTTTGATTCCTGACTTATTATTTTGTAGCAATTTGACATAAACACATACTGTAGGTAGCTGAATATGCAAGTTAAAAGGAGATGAGTGACACATGATAGCACTTCAGTCACTATAGAAACCAGTTACTTGAGACGTAGCTTAGTTGAACTACTGATGCGTATGTGACAGAATGTGTCTACCATTCAGTAAATACACACTAGATCTCATTGGCACATTGCAGAATTAGGCCATGTTAAAGCAACATGCATTACAACAAGTTTAGAATTTATTCCACCTTCTTTGGATGTTACCTGTGGGAACAAAGCATGTTTGATATTAGAAGGAACCGTTGTAACAAAAGTAATGGGAAGAAGATGGTGATTCGAGGTAGTCTGTGCTTTGGAAGAGAATATTGGAACATCTTAGAATAAGCAGGGTGTGTACATGGCTTGCAGGTTCCAGCTTTAATAGTAAAATGTGCACTTTAGATTCATGTGTGCTTTGTTATGTTACATTAGCCCCACAAGTTCTTCACAATTTAAACTGTTATAGGAAAAATATTAACTGATTTCCATGGACTTTGGATCACAACCAAAGTGCTGTCAAACGCACAACAGTGAACAAACTGGAAAAAATAGGGGAAAATACTTTTCCCTCATGTATAGTAATCTTAGGGGCTTCTTGTGACAGTAATGGGTACATAATTTTTAGATAGAAATCTGATTTTCCCAGTTGATGGTGTCTTTAAGTTTTCTGACATCAGTATTACCAGTCCCAACTGTTAAAAACATCATAATCCAGGTCCAAAAATAATGAGATTTTAATATTTTTTTGTTTATTTGCTTTCTGGTTTTTAAGCCTTGAGGATTCCCATTTTCAAGCTTTTATCCACAACCAGGAGAGTTAGAAACTTAATTTTAATGGAATCTGAGGTTCTCACATAACCAATGCACTGGAGGAGCTGGATCTTAAGGAAAGCATTAAATATAGTGAGAAATGGCAACACTGTAACCTGTCTGTTCCCTCTTGATCCACTTTTCTAATGCCTGAGTGAGCTCTTCTTGAGGATTCCTGTGACTAGGACAGGAACTGTTGCTGAACAGATAATATATTATTTTTCTTGGTCTCTACCTCTCTCCTACTATTTGTCTTCTGTTTTTTGCTCCCCTTTTCCATTTGCTCTCCCTTCATCTTTTCCGTTTGTCACCTTCTCAGTTTATCTTTTTGTTACTTTTTTTTCTCCTCTGTCCCTCAGATGTTGTTTATGAGCAAAATCATAAACATACTCTAGTGTTAGCATTTAAACTGGAAGACTGGGACATTTTTCATCCCAATTGAAATAAATGTTGCTATTTCCAAAAATAGCAGTCTGAAATGAGTATAATAATACAAATGTACTAACTAAAAAAATATTCTTGGAACAACAGTATGTTGTAATTTGCTCTTAGGCAAAAACTAAGTGTAAAAGAGAAAGGGAGATCTGTCTGCCCCGACGCTTGTGGTTAACAGTTATTTTAATTGACATTGGAGCTGCTAGAATCCACATAAACCTGATGTTTTGAGCCAGCTGCCTACTGAATGGGTCCTGGAAACTGGGAAGAAGTCGATGCCCCATGTATAGTATTGATAATTTGACACAGGTGGATATAGAGTTGGAATGGCACTGGAAATGCTGTGACCCTTATGTATTTCTATTTTCTGTGCAAACTTTTACATTAGATACTTTAAGGAGATAGTCTTTTACGTATTTTGTGTGTGTGTGTCGGGGGCGGGGGGTGTTATATATTTTAAAGATTTAAGAAAAACAAAAATCTTGTTTCACTTAAACCTTCAATTGTTACCAGTCAGCCTAAGTAGAAAATAAGCAAAGCTGTGTAATCAGAGTGATCTTTCCTGTTTTTCAGCTTCTTATTTTTCCCCTGACAAAGGCATCAAATGGGTAGAAATGGCAAATGACATATATACAATGTTTGTGGCTCTGATGCCAGTATTCAAAAGAAAAGGCCTGTTTAACAGATTCGACAGTGGTATTTCTTCTTTCAACTAAGTGGTTTGTTTCTCTGAGATTTGCACCTGATTTTGGCCATTCCTTAAAAGATGCTCACATTGAACTGCAAATCCTAATAAATGAGAACAGATCGTTAGCCTCTTTTCATTGTGTTACATCTCACAGTAATTGCCTTGCAATTAATAGCTTTAAATTCCAAAAGAGGGCTCGGCATCATATATTATTCTGTCCTTATCTAGCTTTGTCATCTTTAGGTTTTAGCCACCATTGTAACTAATCAAAGTACACACTGCACTGCTGTAAGCCACCCTGGGTTGACGCGCACATCCTGTTTTTTGTTGGTGCAGTTACATCAGTGCAGCTACAGTGGTGGCTAAAACCCTAATATAGAGAAGTCCTTATAGCCCACTAAATGTGGTATCCAAGGCAGCAGTCTAAGTGTAGTTTTAGGCACAACCAACCCTTCTAATCAAGTATTTGGTGTTTAATCAAAGATTTATGTTTTATTTTAAAAGTAACCTGTTTTGCTTCATGTCATGCATTTATGGGATTTGATGTGACATTTTTTCTAGTTAAATTAACAATGTAGCTTGAGAGAAAACCCCTCTCTGTTGTGTGTAATAGTTTAAAATATCAGAGGGGTAGCCGTGTTAGTCTGAATCTGTAAAAAGCAACACAGGGTCCTGTGGCACCTTTAAGTTCTTACCCTCGAAAGCTTATGCTCCCAATACTTCTGTTAGTCTTAAAGGTGCCACAGGATCCTCTGTTGCTTTTTATAGTTTAAAATAACATTTGAGCTAAATGGTCCACATCATGCAATTTAAAAATATACCTATTCTGACTCCAGTGTGTGTTTTTAACAACTTTTTTAAAATTAATCATTCACAAAATCAACTTTTCTTTACAATATTCTTTAGGGACCTTTTTTTTAAAAGTTTTGATTGTGACATTGTAACAACTATGGAGAGCCAGTATCTCTCATTGTTTTCCCAAATAACGTGCAAGGTCGCGAATGGGCATGAGCATAACATTTGAATGGGACTGGTTCAGTTATCTGGTGGTGGTGGGCGGTGGTGGTGTTTTATTATTGAAGTGCCATAGTGCTGCTTGGCGTTGGTGATCTGTACTGTCGTGTGGGAGTCCAGTGTCAGGTGCATAGTTCCAGTGTCCCAGCTCCCTAGGTTGGCAGGAGCTGGGAGTTCTGTGGGGCTAGAACAGTCAGCCCTTAGAAGGAGGGAGTGTTTTTCTTCATTGAACAGCAATCCCTGCAACTGAAATAAGAAATGATACCAATGAACTATAAAGGATGCTGAGATAACTGTCCACAAAGATGGCATGTGTGGTGAGAAAGAAAGCCATCCTTAGGGCTTCTACGAGAATATAGACCCTTCTTAACTCCTTACATACACACATCCCTTCCAGGAAAATAAAATAAAACTTAGTTCTGTGAAACTACCAGCATTACAAAAGAGGAAAAACAGTAGTTTGATTCATACTTTAAAGCAAGCAGATGAATCTTCACATTTGCGGTACGAATCAAAATGTTCTCTTCTGAAATTTTTGTTGATGCAAAATATAAATACAAGACTGATTTGTAAGGGCAAAGTGCTTAATATTGCCAACAAACTGGCATGATGCAGTTGTAGCAATACACTAAAATCCTCTTTTATAGGGGTTCAGAAGTATTTATTTAACTTAGAAAAATGCTCACTTTTTATTGTGTGTCAACTTGTTGGTGAATTGTATAAACATTTTCTCTGTGTGTTAGAGCTTTATTATTTGGACATCTGCATGTCTAAATGCTTCTTTGCAAAATATTCTTTCAGAATAGCTTTGATTTCATTTTCTGTTCTCTGGAAATGTCAGATTAAGCTGCCAAATTAACAGATCTTTTTTCCAATAATGTTTTTTGCCAATAATGCTTGGTGTCTTGTGACAGACAAATGTTTGGGAATTTCAGAAATCTTGTTGAAAAACCTATTAATTTGATTGATATAGGAAAAAACTGGAGGCTAAACCTATTAAAGTTCCCATTTTGAGTTGTCGTCAGTTGTACAATCTAAGCAGATTTAATAAAAAAAAGAGAAGTGTTCCTGCAATCCAGTTTTTATTATAAAATGTAATTCCTGATGAACTAATGTTTGGTTAATTGATTGTGTCGTGAAGCACTATAATTCTCTTTCAAGGTTGTATTTTGTATGCTCTTGGATATTCTTGAGAAAGCATTTTAAGCGACAGAGGGGTAGCCGTGTTAGTCTGAATCTGTAAAAAGCAACAGAGGGTCCTGTGGCACCTTTAAGACTAACAGAAGTATTGGGAGCATAAGCTTTCCTGGGTAAGAACCTCACTTCTTCAAATGCAAGACTTTGAAGAAGTGAGGTTCTTACCCACGAAAGCTTATGCTCCCAATACTTCTGTTAGTCTTAAAGGTGCCACAGGACCCTCTGTTGCTTTTTACAGATTCAGACTAACACGGCTACCCCTCTGTCGCTTAAAATGCTTTCTCAAGAATATCCAAGAGCATACAAAATACAACCTTGAAAGAGAATTATAGTGCTTCACGACACAATCAATTAACCAAACATTAGTTCATCAGGAATTACATTTTATAATAAAAACTGGATTGCAGGAACACTTCTCTTTTTTTTATTAAATCTGCTTAGATTGTACAACTGACGACAACTCAAAATGGGAACTTTAATAGGTTTAGCCTCCAGTTTTT